>NW_023367192.1:0-46105 GCF_902167145.1 Zea mays
GTTAGCCTCTAGTATTATTGAAAATGGTCGCTCATGGCTATTTTCAAGGTCGCTCATGGCTATTTTCATAAAAAATGGGGGTTGTGTGGCCATTTATCATCGACTAGAGGCTCATAAACCTCACCCCACATATGTTTCATTGCCATAGATTACATTCTTGGATTTGTAGTGGAAACCATTTCTTGGTTAAAAACTCGTACGTGTTAGCCTTCGGTATTATTGAAAATGGTCATTCATGGCTATTTTCGGCAAAATGGGGGTTGTGTGGCCATTGATCGTCGACCAGAGGCTCATACACCTCACCCCACATATGTTTCCTTGTTGTAGATCACATTCTTGGATTTCTGGTGGAGACCATTTCTTGGTCAAAAATCCGTAGGTGTTAGCCTTCGATATTATTGAAAATGGTCATTCATGGCTATTTTCGGCAAAATGGGGGTTGTGTGGCCATTGATCGTCGACCAGAGGCTCATACACCTCACCCCACATATGTTTCCTTGTCGTAGATCACATTCTTGGATTTCTGGTGGAGACCATTTCTTGGTCAAAAATCCGTAGGTGTTAGCCTTCGATATTATTGAAAATGGTCGTTCATGGCTATTTTCGACAAAAAATAGAGGTTGTGTGGCCATTGATCATCGACCAGAGGCTCATACACCTCACCCCACATATGTTTCCTTGCCATAGATCACATTCTTGGATTTCTGGTGGAGACCATTTCTTGGTCAAAAATCCGTAGGTGTTAGCCTTCGGTATTATTGAAAATGGTCGTTCATGGCTATTTTCGACAAAAATGGGGGTTGTGTGGCCATTGATCATCGACCAGACGCTCATACACCTCACCCCACATATGTTTCCTTGCCATAGATCACATTCTTGGATTTCTGGTGGAGACCATTTCTTGGTCTAAAATCCGTAGGTGTTAGCCTCTAGTATTATTGAAAATGGTCGCTCATGGCTATTTTCAAGGTCGCTCATGGCTATTTTCATAAAAAATGGGGGTTGTGTGGCCATTGATCGTCGACTAGAGGCTCATACACCTCACCCCACATATGTTTCCTTGCCATAGATCACATTCTTGGATTTCTGGTGGAGACCATTTCTTGGTCAAAATTCCGTAGGTGTTAGCCTTCGGTATTATTGAAAATGGTCGTTCATGGCTATTTTCTACAAAAATGGGGGTTGTGTGGACCATTGATCATCGACCAGACGCTCATACACCTCACCCCACATATGTTTCCTTGCCATAGATCACATTCTTGGATTTCTGGTGGAGACCATTTCTTGGTCAAAAATCCGTAGGTGTTAGCCTTCGATATTATTGAAAATGGTCGTTCATGGCTATTTTCGACAAAAATGGGGGTTGTGTGGCCATTGATCATCGACCAGAGGCTCATACACCTCACCCCACATATGTTTCCTTGCCATAGATCACATTCTTGGATTTCTGGTGGAGACCATTTCTTGGTCAAAAATCCGTAGGTGTTAGCCTTCGGTATTATTGTAAATGGTCATTCATGGCTATTTTCGACAAAAATGGGGGTTGTGTGGCCATTGATCATCGACCAGAGGCTCATACACCTCACTACACATATGTTTCCTTGCCATAGATCACATTCTTGGATTTATGGTGGAGACCATTTCTTGGTCAAAAATCCGTAGGTGTTAGCCTTCAATGTCATTGAAAATGGTCGTTCATGGCTATTTTCGACAAAAATTAGGGTTGTGTGGCCATTGATCGTCGACCAGAGGCTCATACACCTCACCCCACATATGTTTCCTTGCCATAGATCACATTCTTGGATTTCTGGTGGAGACCATTTCTTGGTCAAAAATCCGTAGGTGTTAGCCTTCGGTATTATTGAAAATGGTCGTTCATGGCTATTTTCGACAAAAATGGGGGTTGTGTGGCCATTGATCATCGACCAGACGCTCATACACCTCACCCCACATATGTTTCCTTGCCATAGATCACATTCTTGGATTTCTGGTGGAGACCATTTCTTGGTTAAAAACTCGTACGTGTTAGCCTTCGGTATTATTGAAAATGGTCATTCATGGCTATTTTCGGCAAAATGGGGGTTGTGTGGCCATTGATCATCGACCAGAGGCTCGTACACCTCACCCCACATATGTTTCCTTGCCATAGATCACATTCTTGGATTTCTGGTGGAGACCATTTCTTGGTTAAAAATCCGTACGTGTTAGCCTTTGGTATTTTTGAAAATGGTCATTCATGGCTATTTTCGACAAAAATGGGGGTTGTGTGGCCATTGATCATCGACTAGAGGCTCATACACCTCACCCCACATATGTTTCCTTGCCATAGATCACATTCTTGGATTTCTGGTGGAGACCATTTCTTGGTAAAAAATCCGTAGGTGTTAGCCTTCGGTATTATTGAAAATGGTCGTTCATGGCTATTTTCGACAAAAATGGGGGTTGTGTGGCCATTGATCATCGACCAGACGCTCATACACCTCACCCCACATATGTTTCCTTGCCATAGATCACATTGTTGGATTTCTGGTGGAGACCATTTCTTGGTCTAAAATCCATAGGTGTTAGCCTCTAGTATTATTGAAAATGGTCGCTCATGGCTATTTTCAAGGTCGCTCATGGCTATTTTCATAAAAAATGGGGGTTGTGTGGCCATTTATCATCGACTAGAGGCTCATAAACCTCACCCCACATATGTTTCATTGCCATAGATTACATTCTTGGATTTCTGGTGGAAACCATTTCTTGGTTAAAAACTCGTACGTGTTAGCCTTCGGTATTATTGAAAATGGTCATTCATGGCTATTTTCGGCAAAATGGGGGTTGTGTGGCCATTGATCGTCGACCAGAGGCTCATACACCTCACCCCACATATGTTTCCTTGTCGTAGATCACATTCTTGGATTTCTGGTGGAGACCATTTCTTGGTCAAAAATCCGTAGGTGTTAGCCTTCGATATTATTGAAAATGGTCATTCATGGCTATTTTCGGCAAAATGGGGGTTGTGTGGCCATTGATCGTCGACCAGAGGCTCATACACCTCACCCCACATATGTTTCCTTGTCGTAGATCACATTCTTGGATTTCTAGTGGAGACCATTTCTTGGTCAAAAATCAGTAGGTGTTAGCCTTCGATATTATTGAAAATGGTCGTTCATGGCTATTTTCGACAAAAATGGAGGTTGTGTGGCCATTGATCATCGACTAGAGGCTCATACACCTCACCCCACATATGTTTCCTTGCCATAGATCACATTCTTGGATTTCTGGTGGAGACCATTTCTTGGTCAAAAATCCGTAGGTGTTAGCCTTCGGTATTATTGAAAATGGTCGTTCATGGCTATTTTCGACAAAAATGGGGGTTGTGTGGCCATTGATCATCGACCAGACAATCATACACCTCACCCCACATATGTTTCCTTGCCATAGATCACATTCTTGGATTTCTGGTGGAGACCATTTCTTGGTCTAAAATCCGTAGGTGTTAGCCTCTAGTATTATTGAAAATGGTCGCTCATGGCTATTTTCAAGGTCGCTCATGGCTATTTTCATAAAAAATGGGGGTTGTGTGGCCATTTATCATCGACTAGAGGCTCATAAACCTCACCCCACATATGTTTCCTTGCCATAGATTACATTCTTGGATTTCTGGTGGAAACCATTTCTTGGTTAAAAACTCGTACGTGTTAGCCTTCGGTATTATTGAAAATGGTCATTCATGGCTATTTTCGGCAAAATGGGGGTTGTGTGGCCATTGATCGTCGACCAGAGGCTCATACACCTCACCCCACATATGTTGCCTTGTCATAGATCACATTCTTGGATTTCTGGTGGAGACCATTTCTTGGTCAAAAATCCGTAGGTGTTAGCCTTCGATATTATTGAAAATGGTCATTCATGGCTATTTTCGGTAAAATGGGGGTTGTGTGGCCATTGATCGTCGACCAGAGGCTCATACACCTCACCCCACATATGTTTCCTTGTCGTAGATCACATTCTTGGATTTCTGGTGGAGACCATTTCTTGGTCAAAAATCCGTAGGTGTTAGCCTTCGATATTATTGAAAATGGTCGTTCATGGCTATTTTCGACAAAAATGGGGGTTGTGTGGCCATTGATCATCGACCAGAGGCTCATACACCTCACCCACATATGTTTCCTTGCCATAGATCACATTCTTGGATTTCTGGTGGAGACCATTTCTTGGTCAAAAATCCGTAGGTGTTAGCCTTCGGTATTATTGAAAATGGTCGTTCATGGCTATTTTCGACAAAAATGGGGGTTGTGTGGCCATTGATCATCGACCAGACGCTCATACACCTCACCCCACATATGTTTCCTTGCCATAGATCACATTCTTGGATTTCTGGTGGAGACCATTTCTTGGTCTAAAATCCGTAGGTGTTAGCCTCTAGTATTATTGAAAATGGTCGCTCATGGCTATTTTCAAGGTCGCTCATGGCTATTTTCATAAAAAATGGGGGTTGTGTGGCCATTGATCGTCGACCAGAGGCTCATACACCTCACCCCACATATGTTTCCTTGCCATAGATCACATTCTTGGATTTCTGGTGGAGACCATTTCTTGGTCAAAATTCCGTAGGTGTTAGCCTTCGGTATTATTGAAAATGGTCGTTCATGGCTATTTTCGACAAAAATGGGGGTTGTGTGGCCATTGATCATCGACCAGACGCTCATACACCTCACCCCACATATGTTTCCTTGCCATAGATCACATTCTTGGATTTCTGGTGGAGACCATTTCTTGGTCAAAAATCCGTAGGTGTTAGCCTTCGGTATTATTGTAAATGGTCATTCATGGCTATTTTCGACAAAAATGGGGGTTGTGTGGCCATTGATCATCGACCAGAGGCTCATACACCTCACCCCACATATGTTTCCTTGCCATAGATCACATTCTTGGATTTCCGGTGGAGACCATTTCTTGGTCAAAAATCCGTAGGTCTTAGCCTCTAATATTATTGAAAATGGTCGCTCATGGCTATTTTCAAGGTCGCTCATGGCTATTTTCATAAAAAATGGGGGTTGTGTGGCCATTTATCATCGACTAGAGGCTCATAAACCTCACCCCACATACTGTTTCCTTGCCATAGATTACATTCTTGGATTTCTGGTGGAAACCATTTCTTGGTTAAAAACTCGTACGTGTTAGCCTTCGGTATTATTGAAAATGGTCATTCATGGCTATTTTCGGCAAAATGGGGGTTGTGTGGCCATTGATCGTCGACCAGAGGCTCATACACCTCACCCCACATATGTTTACTTGTCGTAGATCACATTCTTGGATTTCTGGTGGAGACCATTTCTTGGTCAAAAATCCGTAGGTGTTAGCCTTCGATATTATTGAAAATGGTCGTTCATGGCTATTTTCGACAAAAATGGGCGTTGTGTGGCCATTGATCATCGACCAGAGGCTCATACACCTCACCCCACATATGTTTCCTTGCCATAGATCACATTCTTGGATTTCTGGTGGAGACCATTTCTTGGTCAAAAATCCGTAGGTGTTAGCCTTCGGTATTATTGTAAATGGTCATTCATGGCTATTTTCGACAAAAATGGGGGTTGTGTGGCCATTGATCATCGACCAGAGGCTCATACACCTCACCCCACATATGTTTCCTTGCCATAGATCACATTCTTGGATTTCTGGTGGAGACCATTTCTTGGTCAAAAATCCGTAGGTCTTAGCCTCTAATATTATTGAAAATGGTCGCTCATGGCTATTTTCATAAAAAAACGGGGGTTGTGTGGCCATTTATCATCGACTAGAGGCTCATAAATCTCACCCCACATATGTTTCCTTGCCATAGATCACATTCTTGGATTTTTGGTGGAGACCATTTCTTGGTCAAAAACTCGTACGTGTTAGCCTTCGGTATTATTGAAAATGGTCGTTCATGGCTATTTTCGGCAAAATGGGGGTTCTGTGGCCATTGATCATCGACCAGAGGCTCGTACACCTCACCCCACATATGTTTCCTTGCCATAGATCACATTCTTGGATTTCTGGTGGAGACCATTTCTTGGGCAAAAATCCGAATGTGTTAGCCTTTGGTATTTTTGAAAATGGTCATTCATGGCTATTTTCGACAAAAATGGGGGTTGTGTGGCCATTGATCTTCGACCAGAGGCTCATACACCTCACTACACATATGTTTCCTTGCCATAGATCACATTCTTGGATTTATGGTGGAGACCATTTCTTGGTCAAAAATCCGTAGGTGTTAGCCTTCAGTGTCATTGAAAATGGTCGTTCATGGCTATTTTCGACAAAAATTAGGGTTGTGTGGCCATTGATCGTCGACCAGAGGCTCATACACCTCACCCCACATATGTTTCCTTGCCATAGATCACATTCTTGGATTTCTGGTGGAGACCATTTCTTGGTCAAAAATCCGTAGGTGTTAGCCTTAGGTATTATTGAAAATGGTCGTTCATGGCTATTTTCGACAAAAATGGGGGTTGTGTGGCCATTGATCATCGACCAGACGCTCATACACCTCACCCCACATATGTTTCCTTGCCATAGATCACATTCTTGGATTTCTGGTGGAGACCATTTCTTGGTCTAAAATCCGTAGGTGTTAGCCTCTAGTATTATTGAAAATGGTCGCTCATGGCTATTTTCAAGGTCGCTCATGGCTATTTTCATAAAAAATGGGGGTTGTGTGGCCATTTATCATCGACTAGAGGCTCATAAACCTCACCCCACATATGTTTCATTGCCATAGATCACATTCTTGGATTTCTGGTGGAGACCATTTCTTGGTTAAAAACTCGTACGTGTTAGCCTTCGGTATTATTGAAAATGGTCGTTCATGGCTATTTTCGGCAAAATGGGGGTTGTGTGGCCATTGATCATCGACCAGAGGCTCGTACACCTCACCCCACATATGTTTCCTTGCCATAGATCACATTCTTGGATTTCTGGTGGAGACCATTTCTTGGTCAAAAATCCGTACTGTGTTAGCCTTTGGTATTTTTGAAAATGGTCATTCATGGCTATTTTCGACAAAAATGGGGGTTGTGTGGCCATTGATCTTCGACCAGAGGCTCATACACCTCACTACACATATGTTTCCTTGCCATAGATCACATTCTTGGATTTATGGTGGAGACCATTTCTTGGTCAAAAATCCGTAGGTGTTAGCCTTCAGTGTCATTGAAAATGGTCGTTCATGGCTATTTTCGACAAAAATTAGGGTTGTGTGGCCATTGATCGTCGACCAGAGGCTCATACACCTCACCCCACATATGTTTCTTTGCCATAAATCACATTCTTGGATTATTGGTGGAGACCATTTCTTGGTCAAAAATCCGTAGGTGTTAGCCTTCGGTATTATTGAAAATGGTCGTTCATGGCTATTTTCGACAAAAATGGGGGTTGTGTGTCCATTGATCATCGACCAGACGCTCATACACCTCACCCCACATATGTTTCCTTGCCATAGATCACATTCTTGGATTTCTGGTGGAGACCATTTCTTGGTCTAAAATCCGTAGGTGTTAGCCTCTAGTATTATTGAAAATGGTCGCTCATGGCTATTTTCAAGGTCGCTCATGGCTATTTTCATAAAAAATGGGGGTTGTGTGGCCATTTATCATCGACTAGAGGCTCATAAACCTCACCCCACATATGTTTCCTTGCCATAGATTACATTCTTGGATTTCTGGTGGAAGCCATTTCTTGGTTAAAAACTCGTACGTGTTAGCCTTCGGTATTATTGAAAATGGTCATTCATGGCTATTTTCGGCAAAATGGGGGTTGTGTGGCCATTGATCGTCGACCAGAGGCTCATACACCTCACCCCACATATGTTTCCTTGTCGTAGATCACATTCTTGGATTTCTGGTGGAGACCATTTCTTGGTCTAAAATCCGTAGGTGTTAGCCTCTAGTATTATTGAAAATGGTCGCTCATGGCTATTTTCAAGGTCGCTCATGGCTATTTTCATAAAAAATGGGGGTTGTCTGGCCATTTATCATCGACTAGAGGCTCATAAACCTCACCCCACATATGTTTCCTTGCCATAGATTACATTCTTGGATTTCTGGTGGAAGCCATTTCTTGGTTAAAAACTCGTACGTGTTAGCCTTCGGTATTATTGAAAATGGTCATTCATGGCTATTTTCGGCAAAATGGGGGTTGTGTGGCCATTGATCGTCGACCAGAGGCTCATACACCTCACCCCACAAATGTTTCCTTGTTGTAGATCACATTCTTGGATTTCTGGTGGAGACCATTTCTTGGTCAAAAATCCGTAGGTGTTAGCCTTCGATATTATTGAAAATGGTCGTTCATGGCTATTTTCGACAAAAATGGGGGTTGTGTGGCCATTGATCATCGACCAGAGGCTCATACACCTCACCCCACATATGTTTCCTTGCCATAGATCACATTCTTGGATTTCTGGTGGAGACCATTTCTTGGTCAAAAATCCGTAGGTGTTAGCCTTCGGTATTATTGTAAATGGTCATTCATGGCTATTTTCGACAAAAATGGGGGTTGTGTGGCCATTGATCATCGACCATAGGCTCATACACCTCACCCCACATATGTTTCCTTGCCATAGATCACATTCTTGAATTTCTGGTGGAGACCATTTCTTGGTCAAAAATCCGTAGGTCTTAGCCTCTAATATTATTGAAAATGGTCGCTCATGGCTATTTTCATAAAAAATGGGGGTTGTGTGGCCATTTATCATCGACTAGAGGCTCATAAATCTCACCCCACATATGTTTCCTTGCCATAGATCACATTCTTGGATTTTTGGTGGAGACCATTTCTTGGTCAAAAACTCGTACGTGTTAGCCTTCGGTATTATTGAAAATGGTCGTTCATGGCTATTTTCGGCAAAATGGGGGTTGTGTGGCCATTGATCATCGACCAGAGGCTCGTACACCTCACCCCACATATGTTTCCTTGCCATAGATTACATTCTTGGATTTCTGGTGGAAACCATTTCTTGGTTAAAAACTCGTACGTGTTAGCCTTCTGTATTATTGAAAATGGTCATTCATGGCTATTTTCGGCAAAATGGGGGTTGTGTGGCCATTGATCGTCGACCAGAGGATCATACACCTCACCCCACATATGTTTCCTTGTCGTAGATCACATTCTTGGATTTCTGGTGGAGACCATTTCTTGGTCAAAAATCCGTAGGTGTTAGCCTTCGATATTATTGAAAATGGTCGTTCATGGCCATTTTCGACAAAAATGGGGGTTGTGTGGCCATTGATCATCGACCAGAGGCTCATACACCTCACCCCACATATGTTTCCTTGCCATAGATCACATTCTTGGATTTCTGGTGGAGACCATTTCTTGGTCAAAAATCCGTAGGTGTTAGCCTTCGGTATTATTGAAAATGGTCGTTCATGGCTATTTTCGACAAAAATGGGGGTTGTGTGGCCATTGATCATCGACCAGAGGCTCATACACCTCACCCCACATATGTTTCCTCGCCATAGATCACATTCTTGGATTTCTGGTGGAGACCATTTCTTGGTCAAAAATCCGTAGGTCTTAGCCTCTAATATTATTGAAAATGGTCGCTCATGGCTATTTTCGGCAAAATGGGGGTTCTGTGGCCATTGATCGTCGACCAGAGGCTCATACACCTCACCCCACATATGTTTCCTTGTCGTAGATCACATTCTTGGATTTCTGGTGGAGACCATTTCTTGGTCAAAAATCCGTAGGTGTTAGCCTTTGATATTATTGAAAATGGTCGTTCATGGCTATTTTCGACAAAAATGGGGGTTGTGTGGCCATTGATCATCGACCAGAGGCTCATACACCTCACCCCACATATGTTTCCTTGCCATAGATCACATTCTTGGATTTCTGGTGGAGACCATTTCTTGGTCAAAAATCCGTAGGTGTTAGCCTTCAGTATTATTGAAAATGGTCGTTCATGGCTATTTTCGACAAAAATGGGGGTTGTGTGGCCATTGATCATCGACCAGACGCTCATACACCTCACCCCACATATGTTTCCTTGCCATATATCACATTCTTGGATTTCTGGTGGAGACCATTTCTTGGTCTAAAATCCGTAGGTGTTAGCCTCTAGTATTATTGAAAATGGTCGCTCATGGCTATTTTCAAGGTCGCTGATGGCTATTTTCATAAAAAATGGGGGTTGTGTGGCCATTTTCATCGACTAGAGGTTCATAAACCTCACCCCACATATGTTTCCTTGCCATAGATCACATTCTTGGATTTCTGGTGGAGACCATTTCTTGGTCAAAAATCCGTACGTGTTAGCCTTTGGTATTTTTGAAAATGGTCGTTCATGGCTTGGTCGATGATCAATGGCCACACAACCCCCATTTTTTATGAAAATAGCCATGAGCGACCATTTTCAATAATACTAGAGGCTAAGACCTACGGATTTTTGACCAAGAAATGGTCTCCACCAGAAATCCAAGAATGTGATCTATGGCAAGGAAACATATGTGGGGTGAGGTGTATGAGCCTCTCGTTGATGATCAATGGCCACACAACCCCCATTTTTGTCGAAAATAGCCATGAATGACCATTTACAATAATACCGAAGGCTAACACCTACGGATTTTTGACCAAGAAATGGACTCCACCAGAAATCCAAGAATGTGATCTATGGCAAGGAAACATATGTGGGGTGAGGTGTATGAGCCTATGGTCGATGATCAATGGCCACACAACCCCCATTTTTGTCGAAAATAGCCATGAACGACCATTTTCAATAATATCGAAGGCTAACACCTACGGATTTTTGACCAAGAAATGGTCTCCACCAGAAATCCAAGAATGTGATCTACGACAAGGAAACATATGTGGGGTGAGGTGTATGAGCCTCTGGTCGACGATCAATGGCCACACAACCCCCATTTTGCCGAAAATAGCCATGAATGACCATTTTGAATAATACCGAAGGCTAACACGTACGAGTTTTTAACCAAGAAATGGTTTCCACCAGAAATCCAAGAATGTAATCTATGGCAAGGAAACATATGTGGGGTGAGGTTTATGAGCCTCTAGTCAATGATAAATGGCCACACAACCCCCATTTTTATGAAAATAGCCATGAGCGACCTTGAAAATAGCCATGAGCGACCATTTTCAATAATACTAGATGCTAACACCTACGGATTTTAGACCAAGAAATGGTCTCCACCAGAAATCCCAGAATGTGATCTATGGCAAGGAAACATATGTGGGGTGAGGTGTATGAGCGTCTGGTCGATGATCAATGGCCACACAACCCCCATTTTTGTCGAAAATAGCCATGAACGACCATTTTCAATAATACCGAAGGCTAACACCTACGGATTTTTGACCAAGAACTGGTCTCCACCAGAAATCCAAGAATGTGATCTATGGCAAGGAAACATATGTGGGGTGAGATTTATGAGCCTCTAGTCGATGATAAATGGCCACACAACCCCCATTTTTTTATGAAAATAGCCATGAGCGACCATTTTCAATAATATTAGAGGCTAAGACCTATGGATTTTTGACCAAGAAATGGTCTCCACCAGAAATCCAAGAATGTGATCTATGGCAAGGAAACATATGTGGGGTGAGGTGTATGAGCCTCTAGTCGATGATCAATGGCCACACAACCCCCATTTTTGTCGAAAATAGCCATGAACGACCATTTTCAATAATATCGAAGGCTAACACCTATGGATTTTTGACCAAGAAATGGTCTCCACCAGAAATCCAAGAATGTGATCTATGGCAAGGAAACATATGTGGGATGAGGTGTACGAGCCTCTGGTCGATGATCAATGGCCACACAACCCCCAATTTTTATGAAAATAGCCATGAGAGACCATTTTCAATAATACTAGAGGCTAAGACCTACGGATTTTTGACCAAGAAATGGTCTCCACCAGAAATCCAAGAATGTGATCTATGGCAAGGAAACCTATGTGGGGTGAGGTGTATGAGCCTCTGGTCGATGATCAATGGCCACACAACCCTCATTTTTGTCGAAAATAGCCATGAATGACCATTTACAATAATACCGAAGGCTAACACCTACGGATTTTTGACCAAGAAATGGTCTCCACCAGAAATCCAAGAATGTGATATATGGCAAGGAAACATATGTGGGGTGAGGTGTATGAGCCTCTAGTCGATGATCAATGGCCACACAACCCCCATTTTTGTCGAAAATAGCCATGAATGACCATTTTCAAAAATACCAAAGGCTAACACATACGGATTTTTGACCAAGAAATGGTCTCCACCAGAAATCCAAGAATGTGATCTATGGCAAGGAAACATATGTGGGGTGAGGTGTATGAGCCTCTGGTCGATGATCAATTGCCACACAACCCCCATTTTGTCGAAAATAGCCATGAACGACCATTTTCAATAATACCGAAGGCTAACACCTACGGATTTTTGACCAAGAAATGGTCTCTACCAGAAATCCAAGAATGTGATCTACGACAAGGAAACATATGTGGGGTGAGGTGTATGAGCCTCTGGTCGACGATTAATGGCCACACAACCCCCATTTTGCCGAAAATAGCCATGAATGACCATTTTCAATAATACCAAAGGCTAACACGTACGAGTTTTTAACCAAGAAATGGTTTCCACCAGAAATCCAAGAATGTAATCTATGGCAAGGAAACATATGTGGGGTGAGGTCTATGAGCCTCTAGTCGATGATAAATGGCCACACAACCCCCATTTTTTATGAAAATAGCCATGAGCGACCTTGAAAATAGCCATGAGCGACCATTTTCAATAATACTAGAGGCTAACACCTACGGATTTTAGACCAAGAAATGGTCTCCACCAGAAATCCTAGAATGTGATCTATTGCAAGGAAACATATGGGGGGGTGAGGTGGACGAGCCTCTGGTGGATGATCAATGGCCACACAACCCCCATTTTTGTCGAAAATAGCCATGAACGATCATTTACAATAATACCGAAGGCTAACACCTACGGATTTTTGACCAAGAAATGGTCTCCACCAGAAATCCAAGAATGTGATCTATGGCAAGGAAAGATATGTGGGGTGAGGTTTATGAGCCTTTAGTCGATGATAAATGGCCACACAACCCCCATTTTTTATGAAAATAGCCATGAGTGACCTTGAAAATAGCCATGAGTGACCATTTTCAATAATACTAGAGGCTAACACCTACGGATTTTAGACCAAGAAATGGTCTCCACCAGAAATCCAAGAATGTGATCTATGGCAAGGAAACATAAGTGGGGTGAGGTGTATGAGCGTCTGGTCGATGATCAATGGCCACACAACCCCCATTTTTGTCGAAAATAGCCATGAACGACCATTTTCAATAATACCGAAGGCTAACACCTACGGATTTTTGACCAAGAAATGGTCTCCACCAGAAATCCAAGAATGTGATCTATGGCAATGAAACATATGTGGGGTGAGGTGTATGAGCCTCTGGTCGATGATCATTGGCCACACAACCCCCATTTTTGTCGAAAATAGCCATGAACGACCATTTTCAATAATATCGAAGGCTAACACCTACGGATTTTTGACCAAGAAATGGTCTCCACCAGAAATCCAAGAATGTGATCTACGACAAGGAAACATATGTGGGGTGAGGTGTATGAGCCTCTGGTCGACGATCAATGGCCACACAACCCCCATTTTGCCGAAAATAGCCATGAATGACCATTTTCAATAATATCGAAGGCTAACAGCTACGGATTTTTGACCAAGAAATGGTCTCCACCAGAAATCCAAGAATGTGATCTACGACAAGGAAACATATGTGGGGTGAGGTGTATGAGCCTCTGGTCGACGATCAATGGCCACACAACCCCCATTTTGCCGAAAATAGCCATGAATGACCATTTTCAATAATACCGAAGGCTAACACGTACGAGTTTTTAACCAAGAAATGGTTTCCACCAGAAATCCAAGAATGTAATCTATGGCAAGGAAACATATGTGGGGTGAGGTGTATGAGCCTCTAGTCGATGATAAATGGCCACACAACCCCCATTTTTTATGAAAATAGCCATGAGCGACCTTGAAAATAGCCATGAGCGACCATTTTCAATAATACTAGAGGCTAACACCTACGGATTTTGGACCAAGAAAAGGTCTCCACCAGAAATCCAAGAATGTGATCTATGGCAAGGAAACATATGTGGGGTGAGGTGTATGAGCGTCTGGTCGATGATCAATGGCCACACAACCCCCATTTTTGTCGAAAATAGCCATGAACGACCATTTTCAATAATACCGAAGGCTAACACCTACGGATTTTTGACCAAGAAATGGTCTCCACCAGAAATCCAAGAATGTGATCTATGGCAAGGAAACATATGTGGGGTGAGGTGTATGAGCCTCTAGTCGATGATCAATGGCCACACAACCCCCATTTTTGTCGAAAATAGCCATGAATGACCATTTTCAAAAATACCAAAGGCTAACACGTACGGATTTTTGACCAAGAAATGGTCTCCACCAGAAATCCAAGAATGTGATCTATGGCAAGGAAACATATGTGGGGTGAGGTGTACGAGCCTCTGGTCGATGATCAATGGCCACACAACCCCCATTTTTGTCGAAAATAGCCATGAATGACCATTTTCAATAATACCGAAGGCTAACACGTACGAGTTTTTAACCAAGAAATGGTTTCCACCAGAAATCCAAGAATGTAATCTATGGCAAGGAAACATATGTGGGGTGAGGTGTATGAGCCTCTGGTCGATGATCAATGGCCACACAGCCCCCATTTTTTATGAAAATAGCCATGAGCGACCATTTTCAATAATACTAGAGGCTAAGACCTACGGATTTTTAACCAAGAAATGGTCTCCACCAGAAATCCAAGAATGTGATCTACGACAAGGAAACATATGTGGGGTGAGGTGTATGAGCGTCTGGTCGACGATCAATGGCCACACAACCCCCATTTTTGTCGAAAATAGCCATGAACGACCATTTTCAATAATACCAAAGGCTAACACCTATGGATTTTTGACCAAGAAATGGTCGGGGTGAGGTTTACGAGCCTCTGGTCGATGATCAATGGCCACACAACCCCCATTTTTTATGAAAATAGCCATGAGCGACCTTGAAAATAGCCATGAGCGACCATTTTCAATAATACTAGAGGCTAACACCTACGGATTTTAGACCAAGAAATGGTTTCCACCAGAAATCCAAGAATGTGATCTATGGCAAGGAAACATATGTGGGGTGAGGTGTATGAGCCTCTGGTCGACGATCAATGGCCACACAACCCCCATTTTGCCGAAAATAGCCATGAATGACCATTTTCAATAATACCGAAGGCTAACACCTACGGATTTTTGACCAAGAAATGGTCTCCACCAGAAATCCAAGAATGTGATCTATGGCAAGGAAACATATGTGGGGTGAGGTGTATGAGCCTCTGGTCGACGATCAATGGCCACACAACCCTAATTTTTGTCGAAAATAGCCATGAACGACCATTTTCAATGACACTGAAGGCTAACACCTACGGATTTTTGACCAAGAAATGGTCTCCACCATAAATCCAAGAATGTGATCTATGACAAGGAAACATATGTGTAGTGAGGTGTATGAGCCTCTGGTCGAAGATCAATGGCCACACAACCCCCATTTTTGTCGAAAATAGCCATGAATTTACCATTTTCAAAAATACCAAAGGCTAACACATTCGGATTTTTGCCCAAGAAATGGTCTCCACCAGAAATCCAAGAATGTGATCTATGGCAAGGAAACATATGTGGGGTGAGGTGTACGAGCCTCTGGTCGATGATCAATTGCCACAGAACCCCCATTTTGCCGAAAATAGCCATGAACGACCATTTTCAATAATACCGAAGGCTAACACCTACGGATTTTTGACCAAGAAATGGTCTCCACCAGAAATCCAAGAATGTAATCTATGGCAAGGAAACATATGTGGGGTGAGGTGTATGAGCGTCTGGTCGACGATCAATGGCCACACAACCCCCATTTTTGTCGAAAATAGCCATGAACGACCATTTTGAATAATACCGAAGGCTAACACCTACGGATTTTTGACCAAGAAATGGTCTCCACCATAAATCCAAGAATGTGATCTATGGCAAGGAAACATATGTGGGGTGAGGTGTATGAGCGTCTGGTCGATGATCAATGGCCACACAACCCCCATTTTTGTCGAAAATAGCCATGAACGACTATTTTCAATAATATCGAAGGCTAACACGTACGAGTTTTTAACCAAGAAATGGTTTCCACCAGAAATCCAAGAATGTAATCTATGGCAAGGAAACATATGTGGGGTGAGGTTTATGAGCCTCTGGTCGATGATAAATGGCCACACAACCCCAATTTTTTATGAAAATATCCATGAGCGACCTTGAAAATAGCCATGAGCGACCATTTTCAATAATACTAGAGGCTAACACCTACGGATTTTAGACCAAGAAATGGTCTCCACCAGAAATCCAAGAATGTGATCTATGGCAAGGAAACATATGTGGGGTGAGGTGTATGAGCGTCTGGTCGATGATCAATGGCCACAGAACCCCCATTTTGCCGAAAATAGCCATGAACGACCATTTTCAATAATACCGAAGGCTAACACGTACGGATTTTTGACCAAGAAATGGTCTCCACTAGAAATCCAAGAATGTGATCTATGGCAAGGAAACAAATGTGGGGTGAGGTGTATGAACCTCTGGTCGATGATCAATGGCCACACAACCCCCATTTTTGTCGAAAATAGCCATGAACGACCATTTTCAATAATATCGAAGGCTAACTAGGGGTTGTGTGGCCATTGATCGTCGACCAGAGGCTCATACACCTCACCCCACATATGTTTCCTTGTCGTAGATCACAATCTTGGATTTCTGGTGGCGACCATTTCTTGGTCAAAAATCCGTAGGTGTTAGCCTTCGATATTATTGAAAATGGTCGATCATGGCTATTTTCGACAAAAATGGGGGTTGTGTGGCCATTGATCATCGACCAGAGGCTCATACACCTCACCCCACATATGTTTCCTTGCCATAGATCACATTCTTGGATTTCTGGTGGAGACCATTTCTTGGTCAAAAATCCGTAGGTGTTAGCCTTCGGTATTATTGAAAATGGTCGTTCATGGCTATTTTCGACAAAAATGGGGGTTGTGTGGCCATTGATCATCGACCAGACGCTCATACACCTCACCCCACATATGTTTCCTTGCCATAGATCACATTCTTGGATTTCTGGTGGAGACCATTTCTTGGTCTAAAATCCGTAGGTGTTAGCCTCTAGTATTATTGAAAATGGTCGTTCATGGCTATTTTTGACAAAAATTAGGGTTGTGTGGCCATTGATCATCGACCAGAGGCTCATACACCTCACCCCACATATGTTTCCTTGCCATAGATCACATTCTTGGATTTCTGGTGGAAACCATTTCTTGGTTAAAAACTCGTACGTGTTAGCCTTCGGTATTATTGAAAATGGTCATTCATGGCTATTTTCGGCAAATTGGGGGTTGTGTGGCCATTGATCGTCGACCAGAGGCTCATACACCTCACCCCACATATGTTTCCTTGTCGTAGATCACATTCTTGGATTTCTGGTGGAGACCATTTCTTGGTCAAAAATCCGTAGGTGTTAGCCTTCGATATTATTGAAAATGGTCGTTCATGGCTATTTTCGACAAAAATGGGGGTTGTGTGGCCATTGATCATCGACCAGACGCTCATACACCTCACCCCACATATGTTTCCTTGCCATAGATCACATTCTTGGATTTCTGGTGGAGACCATTTCTTGGTCAAAAATCTGTACGTGTTAGCCTTTGGTATTTTTGAAAATGGTCATTCATGGCTATTTTCGACAAAAATGGGGGTTGTGTGGCCATTGATCATCGACTAGAGGCTCATACACCTCACCCCACATATGTTTCCTTGCCATAGATCACATTCTTGGATTTCTGGTGGAGACCATTTCTTGGTCAAAAATCCGTAGGTGTTAGCCTTCGGTATTATTGAAAATGGTCGTTCATGGCTATTTTCGGCAAAATGGGGGTTGTGTGGCCATTGATCGTCGACCAGAGGCTCATACACCTCACCCCACATATGTTTCCTTGTCGTAGATCACATTCTTGGATTTCTGGTGGAGACCATTTCTTGGTCAAAAATCCGTAGGTGTTAGCCTTCGGTATTATTGAAAATGGTTGTTCATGGCTATTTTCGACAAAAATGGGGGTTGTATGGCCATTGATCATCGACCAGACGCTCATACACCACACCCCACATATGTTTCCTTGCCATAGATCGCATTCTTGGATTTCTGGTGGAGACCATTTCTTGGTCAAAAATCCGTACGTGTTACCCTTCGGTATGATTGAAAATGGAGGTTGTGTGACCATTGATCATCGACCAGAGGCTCATACACCTCACCCCACATATGTTTCCTTGTCGTAGATCACATTCTTGGATTTCTGGTGGTGACCATTTCTTGGTCAAAAATCCGTAGGTGTTAGCCTTCGATATTATTGAAAATAGTCGTTCATGGCTATTTTCGACAAAAATGGGGGTTGTGTGGCCATTGATCATCGACCAGAGGCTCATACACCTCACCCCACATATGTTTCCTTGCCATAGATCACATTCTTGGATTTCTGGTGGAGACCATTTCTTGGTCAAAAATCCGTAGGTGTTAGCCTTCGGTATTATTGAAAATGGTCGTTCATGGCTATTTTCGACAAAAATGGGGGTTGTGTGGCCATTGATCATCGACCAGACGCTCATACACCTCGCTACACATATGTTTCCTTGCCATAGATCACATTCTTGGATTTATGGTGGAGACCATTTCTTGGTCAAAAATCCGTAGGTGTTAGCCTTCGGTATTATTGAAAATGGTCGTTCATGGCTATTTTCGACAAAATGGGGGTTGTGTGGCAATTGATCATCGACCAGAGGCTCATACACCTCACCCCACATATGTTTCCTTGCCATAGATCACATTCTTGGATTTCTGGTGGAGACCATTTCTTGGGCAAAAATCCGAATGTGTTAGCCTTTGGTATTTTTGAAAATGGTCATTCATGGCTATTTTCGACAAAAATGGGGGTTGTGTGGCCATTGATCTTCGACCAGAGGCTCATACACCTCACTACACATATGTTTCCTTGCCATAGATCACATTCTTGGATTTATGGTGGAGACCATTTCTTGGTCAAAAATCCGTAGGTGTTAGCCTTCAGTGTCATTGAAAATGGTCGTTCATGGCTATTTTCGACAAAAATTAGGGTTGTGTGGCCATTGATCGTCGACCAGAGGCTCATACACCTCACCCCACATATGTTTCCTTGCCATAGATCACATTCTTGGATTTCTGGTGGAGACCATTTCTTGGTCAAAAATCCGTAGGTGTTAGCCTTCGGTATTATTGAAAATGGTCATTCATGGCTATTTTCGGCAAAATGGGGGTTCTGTGGCCATTGATCGTCGACCAGAGGCTCATACACCTCACCCCACATATGTTTCCTTGCCATAGATCACATTCTTGGATTTCTGGTGGAAACCATTTCTTGGTCTAAAATCCGTAGGTGTTAGCCTCTAGTATTATTGAAAATGGTCGCTCATGGCTATTTTCAAGGTCGCTCATGGCTATTTTCATAAAAAATGGTGGTTGTGCGGCCATTGATCATCGACCAGAGGCTCATAAACCTCACCCCGACCATTTCTTGGTCAAAAATCCGTAGGTGTTAGCCTTTGGTATTATTGAAAATGGTCGTTCATGGCTATTTTCGACAAAAATGGGGGTTGTGTGGCCATTGATCGTCGACCAGACGCTCATACACCTCACCCCACATATGTTTCCTTGTCGTAGATCACATTCTTGGATTTCTGGTGGAGACCATTTCTTGGTTAAAAATCCGTAAGTCTTAGCCTCTAGTATTATTGAAAATGGTCTCTCATGGCTATTTTCATAAAAAATGGGGGCTGTGTGGCCATTGATCATCGACCAGAGGCTCATACACCTCACCCCACATATGTTTCCTTGCCATAGATTACATTCTTGGATTTCTGGTGGAAACCATTTCTTGGTTAAAAACTCGTACGTGTTAGCCTTCGGTATCATTGAAAATGGTCATTCATGGCTATTTTCGACAAAAATGGGGGTTGTGTGGCCATTGATCATCGACCAGAGGCTCGTACACCTCACCCCACATATGTTTCCTTGCCATAGATCACATTCTTGGATTTCTGGTGGAGACCATTTCTTGGTTAAAAATCCGTACGTGTTAGCCTTTGGTATTTTTGAAAATGGTCATTCATGGCTATTTTCGACAAAAATGGGGGTTGTGTGGCCATTGATCATCGACTAGAGGCTCATACACCTCACCCCACATATGTTTCCTTGCCATAGATCACATTCTTGGATTTCTGGTGGAGACCATTTCTTGGTCAAAAATCCGTAGGTGTTAGCCTTCGGTATTATTGAAAATGGTCGTTCATGGCTATTTTCGACAAAAATGGGGGTTGTGTGGCCATTGATCATCGACCAGACGCTCATACACCTCACCCCACATATGTTTCCTTGCCATAGATCACATTCTTGGATTTCTGGTGGAGACCTTTTCTTGGTCCAAAATCCGTAGGTGTTAGCCTCTAGTATTATTGAAAATGGTCGCTCATGGCTATTTTCAAGGTCGCTCATGGCTATTTTCATAAAAAATGGGGGTTGTGTGGCCATTTATCATCGACTAGAGGCTCATACACCTCACCCCACATATGTTTCCTTGCCATAGATTACATTCTTGGATTTTTGGTGGAAACCATTTCTTGGTTAAAAACTCGTACGTGTTAGCCTTCGGTATTATTGAAAATGGTCATTCATGGCTATTTTCGGCAAAATGGGGGTTGTGTGGCCATTGATCGTCGACCAGAGGCTCATACACCTCACCCCACATATGTTTCCTTGTCGTAGATCACATTCTTGGATTTCTGGTGGAGACCATTTCTTGGTCAAAAATCCGTAGGTGTTAGCCTTCGATATTATTGAAAATGGTCATTCATGGCTATTTTCGGCAAAATGGGGGTTGTGTGGCCATTGATCGTCGACCAGAGGCTCATACACCTCACCCCACATATAATTCCTTGTCGTAGATCACATTCTTGGATTTCTGGTGGAGACCATTTCTTGGTCAAAAATCCGTAGGTGTTAGCCTTCGATATTATTGAAAATGGTCGTTCATGGCTATTTTCGACAAAAATGGGGGTTGTGTGGCCAATGATCATCGACCAGAGGCTCATACACCTCACCCCACATATGTTTCCTTGCCATAGATCACATTCTTGGATTTCTGGTGGAGACCATTTCTTGGTCAAAAATCCGTAGGTGTTAGCCTTCGGTATTATTGAAAATGGTCGTTCATGGCTATTTTCGACAAAAATGGGGGTTGTGTGGCCATTGATCATCGACCAGACGCTCATACACCTCACCCCACATATGTTTCCTTGCCATAGATCACATTCTTGGATTTCTGGTGGAGACCATTTCTTGGTCTAAAATCCGTAGGTGTTAGCCTCTAGTATTATTGAAAATGGTCGCTCATGGCTATTTTCAAGGTCACTCATGGCTATTTTCATAAAAAATGGGGGTTGTGTGGCCATTTAACATCGACTAGAGGCTCATAAACCTCACCCCACATATGTTTCCTTGCCATAGATCACATTCTTGGATTTCTGGTGGAGACCATTTCTTGGTCAAAAATCCGTAGGTGTTAGCCTTCGGTATTATTGTAAATGATCGTTCATAGCTATTTTCGACAAAAATGGGGGTTGTGTGGCCATTGATCATCGACCAGAGGCTCGTCCACCTCACCCCCCATATGTTTCCTTGCAATAGATCACATTCTAGGATTTCTGGTGGAGACCATTTCTTGGTCTAAAATCCGTAGGTGTTAGCCTCTAGTATTATTGAAAATGGTCGCTCATGGCTATTTTCAAGGTCGCTCATGGCTATTTTCATAAAAATGGGGGTTGTGTGGCCATTTATCATCGACTAGAGGCTCATAAACCTCACCCCACATATGTTTCCTTGCCATAGATTACATTCTTGGATTTCTGGTGGAAACCATTTCTTCGTTAAAAACTCGTACGTGTTAGCCTTCGGTATTATTGAAAATGGTCATTCATGGCTATTTTCGGCAAAATGGGGGTTGTGTGGCCATTGATCGTCGACCAGAGGCTCATACACCTCACCCCACATATGTTTCCTTGTCGTAGATCACATTCTTGGATTTCTGGTGGAGACCATTTCTTGGTCAAAAATCCGTAGGTGTTAGCCTTCGGTATTATTGAAAATGGTCGTTCATGGCTATTTTCGACAAAATGGGGGTTGTGTGGCAATTGATCATCGACCAGAGGCTCATACACCTCACCCCACATATGTTTCCTTGCCATAGATCACATTCTTGGATTTCTGGTGGAGACATTTCTTGGTCAAAAATCCGTACGTGTTAGCCTTTGATATTTTTGAAAATGGTCATTCATGGCTATTTTCGACAAAAATGGGGGTTGTGTGGCCATTGATCATCGACTAGAGGCTCATACACCTCACCCCACATATGTTTCCTTGCCATAGATCACATTCTTGGATTTCTGGTGGAGACCATTTCTTGGTCAAAAATCCGTAGGTGTTAGCCTTCGGTATTATTGTAAATGGTCATTCATGGCTATTTTCGACAAAAATGCGGGTTCTGTGGCCATTGATCATCGACCAGAGGCTCATACACCTCACCCCACATATGTTTCCTTGCCATAGATCACATTCTTGGATTTCTGGTGGAGACCATTTCTTGGTCAAAAATCCGTAGGTCTTAGCCTCTAGTATTATTGAAAATGGTCTCTCATGGCTATTTTCATAAAAATTGGGGGTTGTGTGGCCATTGAACATCGACCAGAGGCTCGTACACCTCACCCCACATATGTTTCTGTTGGGGACTTGTCCTTAAGTGCTAAGAGTTAAGAACAAGGCAACATAGAAAATGTTAATCGTTAATATCCTTCGTCCTCCGAAGCATTATTTCCCTTAGGATATTAATGACTTGCGGACGAAGGTTATGAAGGTCATACCCTCATAAATTCATCAAACAATGACGAAGGATGAAATATAAAGAATGTAAAAGAGAACATGAACAATCATTTATTATTATTGAGCATAAACAAAAATATTATTGAACTACAAGTGTACCTTCAATCGGAAGGAAATGACAGTACAAGCGTGACGCAAAAAGCGAATGCCCAGTCAGCGTGAACAGTACGGGGATACTGTTCACCTATTTATAGACACGGGACACAGCCCTTACAAAATTACATTCATGCCCTTTACATTTGATAATAACTCTATAGTAGTCTATCGAGGTCTGAATAGCCTTTTCATCTTTAAGTCGGTTCCACTCTTTGCTGTTACGCCGAAGCTTTCCTGCTCGCACCTTCGGCTCTGTATCAACCTTCGTATTATTCCGGTCTACTGCAATGCCGACTTTAATCCGAAGGTACCTGTTCACACATTGTACTACAGAAATACTGTTAAATCCTGTTTTTGAGGACCTTCGGACGCCGAAGGTCCCCAACAGTAGCCCCTCGCAATCTTAATTTGTTTGAAATAATAAATTTAGATTGCGATATGGACGAAGGCTTTACGCCGAAGGTCCGAAAAAACACCTTCCCTTTGCTAGAATAGCAACATTCAATGACAAGTGGGGTCTTTCAGCTTTCAACACACCAAGCGTATAAATACGGCCATACCGCAAACTCATTTTGCACGCTTTCTGGCCAACCACTCCCGCTCACTCAATTTTTAGCTCTTGTGCACTGTGATTTGCTAAGCTTTTAGCTTTGAAGCTTCGGCTTTGAAAACAGTTTTTTAGCGTTTCCGAAGATGTCTGAATCTGCTAAGAAGGCTGCTGCTGAGATGAAGCTGAGTCTTGATGAAGAGAAGAACTTAGGGTTTCTTATAGCGATGTCGAAAACCAACACAGAAAAAATCACCAAGGAGATTCTGGAAGGTTTGTCTGAAGATACTGGTGACAGTGAAAGTTATGATGTGGACAGCGGTGGCGAAGACTCCGAAGATCGTCCCTGGCGACCAAGCCATTCAGTTTATGGTAAATCAACTATCAAAAATAATCATCTTGTTAACATGAGAGGAAGGTATTTCCGGGATCTGTCCGTTGTGAGGGCCGACGAAGGGGAGAAGACTTGTCCACACCCTGAAGAGAATGAAGTCGTAGTGTTCCGAAGCTTTTTGAAGGCTGGGCTGCGATTGCCCTTGAGCAGCTTCGTCGTGGAGGTGCTGAAGATTTTTGAAGTCTATCTTCACCAACTTACCCCCGAGGCAATCATAAGGCTGAACATCTTCGTGTGGGCCGTGCGAAGCCAAGGTCTGAAGCCTGATGCAAAAAGTTTCTGTAATATGCACGAATTATCATACGAGACAATACCATGGGGTAAGGAACAGTATCACAATAACTTCGGCTGCTACAGTTTTGTTTCTCGGTCTGGGTCAAGCTGTCCCGTGCCAACTTTTCGGAAGAGGTGGCCCAGCGGCTGGATGACAGAATGGTTTTATGTAAAAATGATTTGAAAGCTCGAGAAGACATCAAAGGTATAATCATGCGTCCTATTTGGCAAAGCTTCGGCCTTCGCAGGCCGAAGGTTGAAATGAATGAAGCCGCCGAAGAGTGCCAAAGAGCCTTCGGCGTTGTCTGTTCTTTTATAGGAACAAGGGACTTAGTACAAGAGCATATCGCCTTCAGGGTGTGGCCGCTTGCGGAGAAATGGGAAATGCCACAAGAAACCATTAAAGAGGCCGACGAAGGTGGACTTATCAGATTTAAGTACACTTTTAAATTTGGAGATAAATTTATTGAGCTAGATGATGAGGGGTTGAAAAGCATTGACAATTTAAGTGATGAGCTGCTTGGGACCTATTCGAAAGCCGAAGACACTGCAATGTCAGCAGCCTTCGGATGCCGAAAAAAGAAGAGGCTGAATCGGGTGTTTGATGCAATCGGGTTTGTCTACCCTGACTATTGCTATCCCATCCGAAGGCAGAAGAGAAAGAACACAACCTCTGTGACAGAAGAAACTGCAACTGCTCCTAGCGAGCGAGAACCGAAAAGAAAGAAAATAAAGGTTCTTACGCATCGGCCGCGTTATATTGAACCAGCTTCGGTGCCCGAGTTTACCGGAGAAACTTCTTCGGCCACCGAAGCTGAAAAACCAACCGAGCCAGCCTTGTTACCAGAAATCGCAGAAACGGCCAAAGTGCCAACAAAAATACAATTGGAACAATCAAACATTTTATTGTCAGAAACAAAAGAGAAAGTCGAAGCACCGTCCTCAGAAAAAATTGAAGAGGTAAAAGAAGCAACTGAGGGCTCCAAAACATCCGGAGTTTTGAGTCCTGCAGCAAACGTTGAGACAGTAAAGAATCAAAAGTGCCAGCCATGACTCCGAAAAGAAAGAGGATGGCCAATGTGCTAGATGTACTGGAAACAATCAAATCTTCAAGCACACCTCCGAAGAAGGCTGCTGTCACTCCTGAAACAGCAACTGAAATTCCTGGTTCTACAGCTCCAGAGCAAGAGATTGAACCCGAAGCTGGGCCCTCAGAGCCCGCAAAGATAAAACCCTTGGAAAGTGAAGCCGAAAAAATAACAAAGCCAACTTTTGTTGAAGAAACTGGTGTTGTTACCCCCGAAGCATCCCCCAAAATTCGTGATTATATTTTTCGTCATGCTTCGGAGAAAAAATTATCAGAAAAAGAAGAACAAGAGGCCCAGCACTATGCCAAAAAATTGAAATATCCAAAGGGGGCGTTGATATTTAATGGCAGCGGAGAAGAAGATTTCTTGTATTGTCTTCCCGACAGCAAGGAGATTTCTGTCTGCCGGGAGATGAGCAAGAGCTTCGGATTCCCGACCTTAGAAGACGGGCTCTCAGTGCTGTCGAAGAACGATCTGGCCGACAGCCTGGCTTACAATAGCTTAAAGGTACGATATATGAAATCCTTGTATTTTTCCGTTCGTTTAAACCTATTGACACACACATATTTCTTTTTGCAGGGCTTGATACTTAGCAATGCTCTCAGAGCACAGAAAGATGCTGAAGACGAAGGGTGTACTATAGCCCTGAACAACCTTCGTTCCGAAGTAATTGAACTGAGAAACGAAGGTCTTGAAAAAGACAAAATATTATACTCATTGATAAATAAAATAAAGGAGGACGAAGCTGCTTTTAAAAGTCAAGCTGAAGCTCAGAAACGCGAAATTGAAGACCTTCGGAAACAACTGGCCAGAGCCAAGGAAGAACGCATACTTGAAGAGACAAAGCGTGAACTCAGCGATCAATGGGCAGATCACCTAGAAGTGACTGTTGAAGAGCTTCGTTCATCCAAAAAGAGATGCTACAAAAAATCTATAGATTGTGTTAAGAAATTAAAGGCTAGCTTCGCCAAGGTCGGCGCATTCTCAAGTGAGGAAAACTTTTCAAGAGGCAATCCCGAAGGTGTCATCGAATGGATTAACCACGAAGTCGAAGCCTTCGAAGAAATTTTAAATAGCCGAGGAGATATATGTGCCTTCTCTGGCGCCAGAGGGATTGCCACTATTTTAGAGAAGGAGGGCTGCGAACATGTAAAAATTTTAGCACAGTCCGAAGCTGCTTTGTCCTTCGAAGATACAAAAGATCCTTCGGCCGAAGCTAGCATAATTGGTGGAAAGTTTTTTACTGATATCTGGGATAATGGTGGCCGAGAGATGGCCGGAGAAATTATTCGAAGAAGTGAAAAGGGCATTCATGATGCTAGAGAAGTAGCTGAAGCTGCTAAAAAGAGCGCAGAGGCCGAAGGTCAATTAGGTATTAACTAATAGTTTTTATCGTGTTGTAATCTTAGGCTTTAAGATTTGTTTACAATTTGTAATAGCAATGTAGCCGTGTCCTGTCCTTCCTCAGATCCTACTGAAGTATCCCCGGGTGCTCGGCCTAGGGGTGATGATGAAATTAAAAAGATGGCTGAAGCTATTATGGATGAAGTTGTCGATCGATTGTTGAACGAAGCTGCAGAAGTGGTACTTAGGGAAGACTAAATGCTACTGTAAAAACATTTTAAATGTAACATGTGTAATATCTTGTAATCCTGTATGTAATATATTTGTTTTATTTTTCTTTATGGTTCAATTCTTTACGATGCATGAAACTTTACGTACGTACCGTTTTTGAGTCTTTGGCGAAAAAACACCTTCCCTTCTTTTCATGCTTCGTGAAGAAGAATTACCATTTATCACAACAATATCCGAAGTATCCTGAAAAGTGTTGAAGCTTCGTAGAAACATTCTTCAAGGCTATGCTTCAGAGATCAATATTGTTTCTCCTTGTGACTTGGCATGATTTGCCCCTTTTTCAAAGCGTTTTCCCGAAGATTGATATCATACTTCTTTCTTATGCCACATGCAGTATGATGTATGATGCTTATGTTATGCAAAGATGATGTGATGATGTTATGCTATGTAAGGTGATATTCCGAAGATACACGCATATCTGCGCGATAAAACACATAATCTTTTTGTAAATCAGCGTTGACTTTTCGCTATAAGCCTCCCTTAGGAGCTTCTTCGCCTTTTACTTCAGCGGAATCAGCGTTGACTTTTCGCTGTAAGCTCTGCATTCCCTTAGGAACGTCTTTGGAGCTTCTTCGCCTTTTACTTAGGCGGTATCAGCGTTGACTTTTCGCTGTATGCTCTGCATTCCTTTTGGAACGACTTTGGAGCAGAAAACTTACACTGCGCTCCCTTCGGAACGACTTTTTGTGACTTCGTCAAACTTACTCTGCGTTCCTTAGAACGACTTTTTGTTGCTTCGAAGAATTTTCGATAGTCCGAAGGTCCTTTTTATTATCACAAAGCCTGTGAAGAAAACATATTTTTCTTGTAGGAATCAACGAAACTAATTACATGAAACCTAAACAATGTCCTTTATTACAGAAGATAAAACTGAATGAAAAAGATTGCTATTAAGGTAGGATATTTGTCAATAGATGTGCTTTGATTCTGGCACAGTGCTGTTGACCGTGCGAGCTTCGGACTGTTCTCTGAAGTCCCTTTGATGCGGAGCATATTGGCTCCCTTCTGGCTGCTGGCCTTGTTGCAACGGAGGTGGAGGCGGAGGCTGTTGCCAGGAAGCTTGAGGCTGACTCGCCGAAGCAGCAGAGACTGCAGGATGGTTGCCCACATATTCTGGGATGTAGGGCGAATGATACGAAGCTGTATGCATGACCTGCTTCGGCTGGGCTTGCTGTGCTGCTGCTTCAGCGATTTCCTTTTGCTTCTGAATAGTAACATGGCACATCCTGGTAGTATGGCCTTTGTTCTCACCGCAGAATAAGCAAAAGATTCTTCTCGGTTGATCGCCAAATCTTCCTCCGAAGCCCCTGGCGCCTCTGCCTCTTGGAGCTGGTGGTCGGAAGGAGCTTTGCTGTTGTCCAGAAGCCTGTGAGGAGCATTGTGGCCTTTGCTGTTGGCTTCCTCTGTCATCATTTTGTGTAGAATTGTGAATTGATCTCACATGCATCGGGTAAAACCTCCCTCCGAAGCCCCTGGTCATTTCAGAAAACCTGAAAGCCTCCTCCCTTCTTTGACGAAAGTCATTGTCAGCTCGAATGTATTCGTCCATCTTCTGGAGCAGCTTTTCCAGTGTTTGTGGTGGCTTCCTGGCAAAATATTGTGCTGACGGCCCTGGCCGAAGCCCCTTGATCATAGCCTCAATGACAATCTCATTGGGCACTATTGGCGCTTGTGCCCTCAATCGTAGAAACCTTCGGACATATGCCTGAAGGTACTCTTCATGGTCCTGGGTACATTGGAAGAGAGCCTGAGCAAGTGACCGGCTTCGTCTGAAACCCTTGAAAGCTAGTTAACAACAAGTCCTTCAGCTTCTGCCATGAAGTGATCGTTCCTGGTCGAAGGGAGGAATACCAGGTTTGAGCAACACTTCTGATAGCCATAACGAAAGATTTGGCCATGACTGAAGCATTGCCACCGTACGAAGACACTGTTGCTTCGTAGCTCATCAAAAACTGCTTCGGGTCTGAGTGGCCGTCAAATACGGGGAGCTGAGGCGGCTTGTAAGACGGAGGCCAAGGTGTAGCCTGCAGCTCAGCGGACAGGGGAGAAGCATCATCAAAAACAAAATTCCCATGATGGAAATTGTCATACCAGTCATCTTCGTTGGGAAAGCCCTCCTGATGAAGATCTTGATGTTGAGGCCTTCGGTGTTGCTCATCCTGAGCAAGATGACGAACTTCTTCAGAGGCTTCGTCTATCTGCCTCTGCAGTTCAGCTAGCCTGGCCATCTTCTCCTTCCTGCGTTGAACCTGCTGCTGAAGGATTTCCAGATTTTGAATCTCCTGATCTAGATCATCCTCCGGAGGTGTTGGACTGGTAGCCTTCCTCTTCTGGCTTCGTGCCTCTCTAAGAGAAAGGACGTCTTGATTGGGGTCCAGCGGCTGCAGCGTGCCAGCCCCTGGTGCTGAAGTCTTCTTCAGCGGCATGACGAAGGTGATGCTTGCCGAAGGTGTTGAAAAGCTCAAGAAATGGAAGTGAGTTCACCGGAGGTGGGCGCCAATGTTGGGGACTTGTCCTTAAGTGCTAAGAGTTAAGAACAAGGCAACATAGAAAATGTTAATCGTTAATATCCTTCGTCCTCCGAAGCATTATTTCCCTTAGGATATTAATGACTTGAGGACGAAGGTTATGAAGGTCATACCCTCATAAATTCATCAAACAATGACGAAGGATGAAATATAAAGAATGTAAAAGAGAACATGAACAATCATTTATTATTATTGAGCATAAACAAAAATATTATTGAACTACAAGTGTACCTTCAATCGGAAGGAAATGACAGTACAAGCGTGACGCAAAAGCGAATGCCCAGTCAGCGGTGAACAGTACGGGGATACTGTTCACCTATTTATAGACACAGGACACAGCCCTTACAAAATTACATTCATGCCCTTTACATTTGATAATAACTCTATAGTAGTCTATCGAGGTCTGAATAGCCTTTTCATCTTTAAGTCGGTTCCACTCTTTGCTGTTACGCCGAAGCTTTCCTGCTCGCACCTTCGGCTCTGTATCAACCTTCGTATTATTCCGGTCTACTGCAATGCCGACTTTAATCCGAAGGTACCTGTTCACACATTGTACTACAGAAATACTGTTAAATCCTGTTTTTGAGGACCTTCGGACGCCGAAGGTCCCCAACAGTTTCCTTGCCATAGATCACATTCTTGGATTTCTGGTGGAGACCATTTCTTGGTCAAAAATCAGTAGGTGTTAGCCTTCGATATTATTGAAATGGTCGTTCATGGCTATTTTCGACAAAAATGGGGATTGTGTGGCCATTGATCATCGACCAGACGCTCATACACCTCACGCCACATATGTTTCCTTGCCATAGATCACATTCTTGGATTTCTGGTGGAGACCATTTCTTGGTCAAAAATCCGTAGGTCTTAGCCTCTAATATTATTGAAAATGGTCGCTCATGGCTATTTTCATAAAAAAATGGGGGTTGTGTGGCCATTTATCATCGACTAGAGGCTCATAAATCTCACCCCACATATGTTTCCTTGCCATAGATCACATTCTTGGATTTCTGGTGGAGACCATTTCTTGGTCAAAAATCCGTAGGTGTTAGCCTTCGGTATTATTGAAAATGGTCGTTCATGGCTATTTTCGACAAAAATGGGGGTTGTGTGGCCATTGATCATCGACCAGACGCTCATACACCTCACCCCACATATGTTTCCTTGCCATAGATCACATTCTTGGATTTTTGGTGGAGACCATTTCTTGGTCTAAAATCCGTAGGTGTTAGCCTCTAGTATTATTGAAAATGGTCGCTCATGGCTATTTTCAAGGTCGCTCATGGCTATTTTCATAAAAATGGGGGTTGTGTCGCCATTTATCATCGACTAGAGGCTCATAAACCTCACCCCACATATGTTTCCTTGCCATAGATTACATTCTTGGATTTCTGGTGGAAACCATTTCTTGGTTAAAAACTCGTACGTGTTAGCCTTCGGTATTATTGAAAATGGTCATTCATGGCTATTTTCGGCAAAATGGGGGTTGTGTGGCCATTGATCGTCGACCAGAGGCTCATACACCTCACCCCACATATGTTTCCTTGTCGTAGATCACATTCTTGGATTTCTGGTGGAGACCATTTCTTGGTCAAAAATCCGTAGGTGTTAGCCTTCGATATTATTGAAAATGGTCGTTCATGGCTATTTTCGACAAAAATGGGGGTTGTGTGGCCATTTATCATCGACCATAGGCTCATACACCTCACCCCACATATGTTTCCTTGCCATAGATCACATTCTTGGATTTCTGGTGGAGACCATTTCTTGGTCAAAAATCTGTAGGTGTTAGCCTTCGGTATTATTGTAAATGGTCATTCATGGCTATTTTCGACAAAAATGGGGGTTGTGTGGCCATTGATCATCGACGAGAGGCTCATACACCTCGCCCCACATATGTTTCCTTGCCATAGATCACATTCTTGGATTTCTGGTGGAGACCATTTCTTGGTCAAAAATCCGTAAGTCTTAGCCTCTAGTATTATTGAAAATGGTCGCTCATGGCTATTTTCATAAAAAATGGGGGTTGTGTGGCCATTGATCATCGACCAAGCCATGAACGACCATTTTCAAAAATACCAAAGGCTAACACGTACGGATTTTTGACCAAGAAATGGTCTCCACCAGAAATTCAAGAATGTGATCTATGGCAAGGAAACATATGTGGGGTGAGGTTTATGAACCTCTAGTCGATGAAAATGGCCACACAACCCCCATTTTTTTATGAAAATAGCCATGAGCGACCTTGAAAATAGCCATGAGCGACCATTTTCAATAATACTAGAGGCTAACACCTACGGATTTTAGACCAAGAAATGGTCTCCACCAGAAATCCAAGAATGTGATCTATCGCAAGGAAACATATGTGGGGTGAGGTGTATGAGCGTCTGGTCGATGATCAATGGCCACACAACCCCCATTTTTGTCGAAAATAGCCATGAACGACCATTTTCAATAATACCGAAGGCTAACACCTACAGATTTTTGACCAAGAAATGGTCTCCACCAGAAATCCAAGAATGTGATCTATGGCAAGGAAACATATGTGGGGTGAGGTGTATGAGCCTCTGGTCGATGATCAATGGCCACACAACCCCCATTTTTGTCGAAAATAGCCATGAACGACCATTTTCAATAATATCGAAGGCTAACACCTACGGATTTTTGACCAAGAAATGGTCTCCACCAGAAATCCAAGAATGTGATCTACGACAAGGAAACATATGTGGGGTGAGGTGTATGAGCCTCTGGTCGATGATCAATGGCCACACACCCCCATTTTGTCGAAAATAGCCATGAACGACCATTTTCAATAATATTAGAGGCTAAGACCTACGGATTTTTGACCAAGAAATGGACTCCACCAGAAATCCAAGAATGTGATCTATGGCGAGAAAACATATGTGGGGTGAGGTGTATGAGCCTCTGGTCGATGATCAATGGCCACACAACCCCCATTTTTGTCGAAAATAGCCATGAACGACCATTTTCAATAATACCGAAGGCTAACACCTACGGATTTTTGACCAAGAAATGGTCTCCACCAGAAATCCAAGAATGTGATCTATGGCAAGGAAACATATGTGGGGTGAGGTGTACGAGCCTCTGGTCGATGATCAATGGCCACAGAACCCCCATTTTGCCGAAAATAGCCATGAACGACCATTTTCAATAATACCGAAGGCTAACACCTACGGATTTTTGACCAAGAAATGGTCTCCACCAGAAATCCAAGAATGTGATCTATGGTAAGGAAACATATGTGGGGTGAGGTGTACGAGCCTCTGGTCGATGATCAATGGCCACAGAACCCCCATTTTGCCGAAAATAGCCATGAACGACCATTTTCAATAATACCGAAGGCTAACACGTACGAGTTTTTGACCAAGAAATGGTCTCCACCAGAAATCCAAGAATGTGATCTATGGCAAGGAAACATATGTGGGGTGAGGTGTATGAGCCTCTGGTCGATGATCAATGGCCACACAACCCCCATTTTTGTCGAAAATAGCCATGAATGACCATTTTCAATAATATCGAAGGCTAACACCTACGGTTTTTTAACCAAGAAATGGTCTCCACCAGAAATCCAAGAATGTGATCTATGGCAAGGAAACATATGTGGGGTGAGGTGTACGAGCCTCTGGTTGATGATCAATGGCCACACAACCCCCATTTTGCCGAAAATAGCCATGAATGACCATTTTCAATAATACCGAAGGCTAACACGTACGAGTTTTTAACCAAGAAATGGTTTCCACCAGAAATCCAAGAATGTAATCTATGGCAAGGAAACATATGTGGGGTGAGGTTTATGAGCCTCTAGTCGATGATAAATGGCCACACAACCCCCATTTTTTATGAAAATAGCCATGAGCGACCTTGAAAATAGCCATGAGCGACCATTTTCAATAATACTAGAGGCTAACACCTACGGATTTTAGAACAAGAAATGGTCTCCACCAGAAATCCAAGAATGTGATCTATGGCAAGGAAACATATGTGGGGTGAGGTGTATGAGCCTCTTGTCGATGATCAATGGCCACACAACCCCCATTTTTGTCGGAAATAGCCATGAACGACCATTTTCAATAATACCGAAGGCTAACACCTACGGATTTTTGACCAAGAAATGGTCCTCCACCAGAAATCCAAGAATGTGATCTATGGCAAGGAAACATATGTGGGGTGAGGTGTATGAGCCTCTAGTCGATGATCAATGGCCACACAACCCCCATTTTTGTCGAAAATAGCCATGAATGACCATTTTCAAAAATACCAAAGGCTAACACGTATGGATTTTTGACCAAGAAATGGTCTCCACCAGGAATCCAAGAATGTGATCTATGGCAAGGAAACATATGTGGGGTGAGGTGTATGATCCTCTGGTCGATGATCAATGGCCACACAACCCCCATTTTGCCGAAAATAGCCATGAACGACCATTTTCAATAATACCGAAGGCTAACACGTACGAGTTTTTAACCAAGAAATGGTCTCCACCAGAAATCCAAGAATGTGATCTATGGCAAGGAAACATATGTGGGGTGAGGTTTATGAGCCTCTAGGTGATGATAAATGGCCACACAACCCCCATTTTTATGAAAATAGCCATGAGCGACCATTTTCAATAATACTAGAGGCTAAGACCTACGGATTTTAGACCAAGAAATGGTCTCCACAAGAAATCCAAGAATGTGATCTATGGCAAGGAAACATATGTGGGGTGAGGTGTATGAGCATCTGGTCGATGATCAATGGCCACACACCCCCATTTTTGTCGAAAATAGCCATGAACGACCATTTTCAATAATACCGAAGGCTAACACCAACGGATTTTTGACCAAGAAATGGTCTCCACCAGAAATCCAAGAATGTGATCTATGGCAAGGAAACATATGTGGGGTGAGGTGTATGAGCCTCTAGTCAATGATCAATGGCCACACAACCCCCATTTTTGTCGAAAATAGCCATGAACGACCATTTTCAATAATACCGAAGGCTAACACCTACAGATTTTTGACCAAGAAATGGTCTCCACCAGAAATCCAAGAATGTGATCTATGGCAAGGAAAACATATGTGGGGTGAGGTGTATGAGCCTCTGGTCGATGATCAATGGCCACACAACCCCCATTTTTGTCGAAAATAGCCATGAATGACCATTTTCAAAAATACCAAAGGCTAACACGTATGGATTTTTGACCAAGAAATGGTCTCCACCAGGAATCCAAGAATGTGATCTATGGCAAGGAAACATATGTGGGGTGAGGTGTATGATCCTCTGGTCGATGATCAATGGCCACACAACCCCCATTTTGCCGAAAATAGCCATGAACGACCATTTTCAATAATACCGAAGGCTAACACGTACGAGTTTTAACCAAGAAATGGTCTCCACCAGAAATCCAAGAATGTGATCTATGGCAAGGAAACATATGTGGGGTGAGGTTTATGAGCCTCTAGGCGATGATCAATGGCCACACAACCCCCATTTTTGTCGAAAATAGCCATGAACGACCATTTTCAATAATACCGAAGGCTAACACCTACGGATTTTTGACCAAGAAATGGTCTCCACTAGAAATCCAAGAATGTGATCTATGGCAAGGAAACATATGTGGGGTGAGGTGTATGAGCCTCTGGTCGATGATCAATGGCCACACAACCCCCATTTTGCCGAAAATAGCCATGAATGACCATTTTCAATAATACCGAAGGCTAACACGTACGAGTTTTTAACCAAGAAATGGTTTCCACCAGAAATCCAAGAATGTGATCTATGGCAAGGAAACATATGTGGGGTAAGGTGTATGAGCGTCTGGTCGATGATCAATGGCCACACAACCCCCATTTTTGTCGAAAATAGCCATGAACGACCATTTTCAATAATACCGAAGGCTAACACCTACGGATTTTTGACCAAGAAATGTCTGCACCAAAAATCCAAGAATGTGATCTATGGCAAGGAAACATATGTGGGGTGAGGTGTATGAGCCTCTAGTCGATGATCAATGGCCACACAACCCCCATTTTTGTCGAAAATAGCCATGAATGACCAATTTTCAAAATACCAAAGGCTAACACGTATGGATTTTTGACCAAGAAATGGTCTCCACCAGGAATCCAAGAATGTGATCTATGGCAAGGAAACATATGTGGGGTGAGGTGTATGATCCTCTGGTCGATGATCAATGGCCACACAACCCCCATTTTGCCGAAAATAGCCATGAACGACCATTTTCAATAATACCGAAGGCTAACACGTACGAGTTTTTAACCAAGAAATGGTCTCCACCAGAAATCCAAGAATGTGATCTATGGCAAGGAAACATATGTGGGGTGAGGTGTATGAGCGTCTGGTCGATGATCAATGGCCACACAACCCCCATTTTTGTCGAAAATAGCCATGAACGACCATTTTCAATAATACCGAAGGCTAACACGTACGAGTTTTTAACCAAGAAATGGTCTCCACCAGAAATCCAAGAATGTGATCTATGGCAAGGAAACATATGTGGGGTGAGGTGTATGAGCCTCTGGTCGACGATCAATGGCCACACAACCCTAATTTTTGTCGAAAATAGCCATGAACGACCATTTTCAATGACACTGAAGGCTAACACCTACGGATTTTGACCAAGAAATGGTCTCCACCATAAATCCAAGAATGTGATCTATGGCAAGGAAACATATGTGTAGTGAGGTGTATGAGCCTCTGGTCGAAGATCAATGGCCACACAACCCCCATTTTTGTCGAAAATAGCCATGAATGACCATTTTCAAAAATACCAAAGGCTAACACGTACGGATTTTTGACCAAGAAATGGTCTCCACCAGAAATCCAAGAATGTGATCTATTGCAAGGAAACATATGTGGGGTGAGGTGTATGAGCCTCTGGTCGATGATCAATGGCCACACAACCCCCATTTTGCCGAAAATAGCCATGAATGACCATTTTCAATAATACCGAAGGCTAACACGTACGAGTTTTTAACCAAGAAATGGTTTCCACCAGAAATCCAAGAATGTAATCTATGGCAAGGAAACATATGTGGGGTGAGGTTTATGAGCCTCTAGTCGATGATAAATGGCCACACAACCCCCATTTTTTATGAAAATAGCCATGAGCGACCTTGAAAATAGCCATGAGCGACCATTTTCAATAATACTAGAGGCTAACACCTACGGATTTTAGACCAAGAAATGGTCTCCACCAGAAATCCAAGAATGTGATCTATGAAAGGAAACATATGTGGGGTAAGGTGTATGAGCATCTGGTCGATGATCAATGGCCACACAACCCCCATTTTTGTCGAAAATAGCCATGAACGACCATTTTCAATAATACCGAAGGCTAACACCTACGGATTTTTGACCAAGAAATGTCTGCACCAGAAATCCAAGAATGTGATCTATGGCAAGGAAACATATGTGGGGTGAGGTGTATGAGCCTCTAGTCGATGATCAATGGCCACACAACCCCCATTTTTGTCGAAAATAGCCATGAATGACCATTTTCAAAATACCAAAGGCTAACACGTACGGATTTTTAACCAAGAAATGGTCTCCACCAGAAATCCAAGAATGTGATCTATGGCAAGGAAACATATGTGGGGTGAGGTGTACGAGCCTCTGGTTGATGATCAATGGCCACACAACCCCCATTTTGCCGAAAATAGCCATGATGACCATTTTCAATAATACCGAAGGCTAACACGTACGAGTTTTTAACCAAGAAATGGTTCCACCAGAAATCCAAGAATGTAATCTATGGCAAGGAAACATATGTGGGGTGAGGTTATGAGCCTCTAGTCGATGATAAATGGCCACACAACCCCCATTTTTTATGAAAATAGCCATGAGCGACCTTGAAAATAGCCATGAGCGACCATTTTCATAATACTAGAGGCTAACACCTACGGATTTTAGAACAAGAAATGGTCTCCACCAGAAATCCAAGAATGTGATCTATGGCAAGGAAACATATGTGGGGTGAGGTGTATGAGCGTCTGGTCGATGATCAATGGCCACACAACCCCCATTTTTGTCGAAAATAGCCATGAACGACCATTTTCAATAATACCGAAGGCTAACACCTACGGATTTTTGACCAACAGAAATCCAAGAATGTGATCTATGGCAAGGAAACATATGTGGGGTGAGGTGTATGAGCCTCTGGTCGACGATCAATGGCCACACAACCCTAATTTTTGTCGAAAATAGCCAATGAACGACCATTTTCAATGACACTGAAGGCTAACACCTACGGATTTTTGACCAAGAAATGGTCTCCACCATAAATCCAAGAATGTGATCTATGGCAAGGAAACATATGTGTAGTGAGGTGTATGAGCCTCTGGTCGAAGATCAATGGCCACACAACCCCCATTTTTGTCGAAAATAGCCATGAATGACCATTTTCAAAAATACCAAAGGCTAACACGTACGGATTTTTGACCAAGAAATGGTCTCCACCAGAAATCCAAGAATGTGATCTATGGCAAGGAAACATATGTGGGGTGAGGTGTACGAGCCTCTGGTCGATAATGAATGGTCACACAACCCCCATTTTACCGAAAATAGCCATGAACGACCATTTTCAATAATACCGAAGGCTAACACGCACGAGTTTTTAACCAAGAAATGGTCTCCACCAGAAATCCAAGAATGTGATCTATGGCAAGGAAACATATGTGGGGCGAGGTTTATGAGCCTCTAGTCGATGATAAATGGCCACACAACCCCCATTTTTTATGAAAATAGCCATGAGCGACCTTGAAAATAGCCATGAGCGACCATTTTCAATAATACTAGAGGCTAACACCTATGGATTTTAGACCAAGAAATGGTCTCCACCAGAAATCCAAGAATGTGATCTATGACAAGGAAACATATGTGGGGTGAGGTGTATGAGCGTCTGGTCGATGATCAATGGCCACACAACCCCCATTTTTGTCGAAAATAGCCATGAACGACCATTTTCAATAATACCGAAGGCTAACACCTACGGATTTTTGACCAAGAAATGGTCTCCACCAGAAATCCAAGAATGTGATCTATGGCAAGGAAACATATGTGGGGTGAGGTGTATGAGCCTCTGGTCGATGATCAATGGCCACACAACCCCATTTTTGTCGAAAATAGCCATGAACGACCATTTTCAATAATACCGAAGGCTAACACCTACGGATTTTTGACCAAGAAATGGTCTCCACCAGAAATCCAAGAATGTGATCTATGGCAAGGAAACATATGTGGGGTGAGGTGTATGAGCGTCTGGTCGATGATCAATGGGCCACACAACCCCCATTTTTGTCGAAAATAGCCATGAATGACCATTTACAATAATACCGAAGGCTAACACCTACGGATTTTTGACCAGAAATGGTCTCCACCAGAAATCCAAGAATGTGATCTATAGAAAGGAAACATATGTGGGGTGAGGTGTACGAGCCTTTGGTCGATGATCATTGGCCACAGAACCCCCATTTTGCCGAAAATAGCCATGAACGACCATTTTCAATAATACCGAAGGCTAACACGTACGAGTTTTTGACCAAGAAATGGTCCTCCACCAAAAATCCAAGAATGTGATCTATGGCAAGGAAACATATGTGGGGTGAGGTGTACAAGCCTCAGGTTGATGATCAATGGCCACACAACCCCCATTTTGCCGAAAATAGCCATGAATGACCATTTTCAATAATACCGAAGGCTAACACGTACGAGTTTTTAACCAAGAAATGGTTTCCACCAGAAATCCAAGAATGTAATCTATGGCAAGGAAACATATGTGGGGTGAGGTTTATGAGCCTCTAGTCGATGATAAATGGCCACACAACCCCCATTTTTTAATGAAAATAGCCATGAGCGACCTTGAAAATAGCCATGAGCGACCATTTTCAATAATACTAGAGGATAACACCTACGGATTTTAGACCAAGAAATGGTCTCCACCAGAAATCCAAGAATGTGATCTATAGCAAGGAAACATATGTGGGGTGAGGTGTATGAGCGTCTGGTCGATGATCAATGGCCACACAACCCCCATTTTTGTCGAAAATAGCCATGAACGACCATTTTCAATAATACCGAAGGCTAACACCTACGGATTTTTGACCAAGAAAATGGTCTCCACCAGAAATCCAAGAATGTGATCTATGGCAAGGAAACATATGTGGGGTGAGGTGTATGAGCGTCTGGTCGATGATCAATGGCCACACAACCCCCATTTTTGTCGAAAATAGCCATGAATGACCATTTACAATAATACCGAAGGCTAACACCTACGAGTTTTTGACCAAGAAATGGTCTCCACCAGAAATCCAAAATGTGATCTATGGAAAGGAAACATATGTGGGTGAGGTGTATGAGCGTCTGGTCGATGATCAATGGCCACACAACCCCCATTTTTGTCGAAAATAGCCATGAATGACCATTTACAATAATACCGAAAGGCTAACACCTACGGATTTTTGACCAAGAAATGGTCTCCACCAGAAATCCAAGAATGTGATCTATGGCAAGGAAACATATGTGGGGTGAGGTGTATGAGCCTCCTGGTCGACGATCAATTGGCCACACAACCCTAATTTTTGTCGAAAATAGCCATGAACGACCATTTTTCAATAATATCGAAGGCTAACACCTACGGATTTTGACCAAGAAATGGTCTCCACCAGAAATCCAAGAATGTGATCTACGACAAGGAAACATATGTGGGGTGAGGTGTATGAGCCTCTGGTCGACGATCAATGGCCACACAACCCCCATTTTGCTGAAAATAGCCATGAATGACCATTTTCAATAATACCGAAGGCTAACACGTACGAGTTTTTAACCAAGAAATGGTTTCCACCAGAAATCCAAGAATGTAATCTATGGCAAGGAAACATATGTGGGGTGAGGGTTTATGAGCCTCTAGTCGATGATAAATGGCCACACAACCCCATTTTTTATGAAAATAGCCATTGAGCGACCTTTGAAAATAGCCATGAGCGACCATTTTCAATAATACTAGAGGCTAACACCTACGGATTTTTGACCAAGAAATGGTCTCCACCATAAATCCAAGAATGTGATCTATGGCAAGGAAACATATGTGGGGTGAGGTGTATGAGCCTCTGGTCGATGATCAATGGCCACACAACCCCCATTTTTGTCGAAAATAGCCATGAATGACCATTTACAATAATACCGAAGGCTAACACCTACGGATTTTTTGACCAAGAAATGGTCTCCACCAGAAATCCAAGAATGTGATCTATGGCAAGGAAACATATGTGGGGTGAGGTGTATGAGCCTCTGGTCGATGATCAATGGCCACACAACCCCCATTTTGTCGAAAATAGCCATGAACGACCATTTTCAATAATATCGAAGGCTAACACCTACGGATTTTTGACCAAGAAATGGTCTCCACCAGAAATCCAAGAATGTGATCTACGACAAGGAAACATATGTGGGGTGAGGTGTATGAGCCTCTGGTCGACGATCAATGGCCACACAACCCCCATTTTGCCGAAAATAGCCATGAATGACCATTTTCAATAATACCGAAGGCTAACACGTACGAGTTTTTAACCAAGAAATGGTTTCCACCAGAAATCCAAGAATGTAATCTATGGCAAGGAAACATATGTGGGGTGAGGTTTATGAGCCTCTAGTCGATGATAAATGGCCACACAACCCCCCATTTTTTTATGAAACTAGCCATGAGCGACCTTGAAAATAGCCATGAGCGACCATTTTCAATAATACTAGAGGCTAACACCTACGGATTTTAGACCAAGAAATGGTCTCCACCAGAAATCCAAGAATGTGATCTATGGCAAGGAAACATATGTGGGGTGAGGTGTATGAGCGTCTGGTGGATGATCAATGGCCACACAACCCCATTTTTGTCGAAAATAGCCAATGAACGACCATTTTCAATAATACCGAAGGCTAACACCTACGGATTTTTGACCAAGAAATGGTCTCCACCAGAAATCCAAGAATGTGATCTATGGCAAGGAAACATATGTGGGGTGAGGTGTATGAGCCTCTGGTCGACGATCAATGGCCACACAACCCTAATTTTGTCGAAAATAGCCATGAACGACCATTTTCAATAGACACTGAAGGCTAACACCTACGGATTTTTGACCAAGAAATGGTCTCCACCATAAATCCAAGAATGTGATCTATGGCAAGGAAACATATGTGTAGTGAGGTGTATGAGCCTCTGGTTCGAAGATCAATGGCCACACAACCCCCATTTTTGTCGAAAATAGCCATGAATGACCATTTTCAAAATACCAAAGGCTAACACGTACGGATTTTTGACCAAGAAATGGTCTCCACCAGAAATCTAAGAATGTGATCTATGGCAAGGAAACATATGTGGGGTGAGGTGTACGAGCCTCTGGTCGATGATCAATGGCCACACAACCCCCATTTTGCCGAAAATAGCCATGAACTGACCATTATCAATAATACCGAAGGCTAACACGTACGAGTTTTTAACCAAGAACTGGTCTCCACCAGAAATCCAAGAATGTGATCTATGGCAAGGAAACATATGTGGGGTGAGGTTTATGAGCCTCTAGTCGATGATAAATGGCCACACAACCCCCATTTTTTATGAAAATAGCCATGAGCGACCTTGAAAATAGCCATGAGCGACCATTTTCAATAATACTAGAGGCTAACACCTACGGATTTTAGACCAAGAAATGGTCTCCACCAGAAATCCAAGAATGTGATCTATGGCAAGGAAACATATGTGGGGTGAGGTGTATGAGCGTCTGGTCGATGATCAATGGCCACACAACCCCCATTTTTGTCGAAAATAGCCATGAACGACCATTTTCAATAATACCGAAGGCTAACACCTACGGATTTTTGACCAAGAAATGGTCTCCACCAGAAATCCAAGAATGTGATCTATGGCAAGGAAACATATGTGGGGTGAGGTGTATGAGCCTCTGGTCGACGATCAATGGCCACACAACCCTAATTTTTGTCGAAAATAGCCATGAACGACCATTTTCAATGACACTGAAGGCTAACACCTACGGATTTTTGACCAAGAAATGGTCTCCACCATAAATCCAAGAATGTGATCTATGGCAAGGAAACATATGTGTAGTGACGTGTATGAGCCTCTGGTCGAAGATCAATGGCCACACAACCCCCATTTTTGTCGAAAATAGCCATGAATGACCATTTTCAAAAATACTAAAGGCTAACACGTACGGATTTTTGACCAAGAAATGGTCTCCACCAGAAATCTAAGAATGTGATCTATGGCAAGGAAACATATGTGGGGTGAGGTGTACGAGCCTCTGGTCGATGATCAATGGCCACACAACCCCCATTTTGCCGAAAATAGCCATGAACGACCATTATCAATAATACCGAAGGCTAACACGTACGAGTTTTTAACCAAGAAATGGTCTCCACCAGAAATCCAAGAATGTGATCTATGGCAAGGAAACATATGTGGGGTGAGGTTTATGAGCCTCTAGTCGATGATAAATGGCCACACAACCCCCATTTTTTATGAAAATAGCCATGAGCGACCTTGAAAATAGCCATGAGCGACCATTTTCAATAATACTAGAGGCTAACACCTACGGATTTTAGACCAAGAAATGGTCTCCACCAGAAATCCAAGAATGTGATCTATGGCAAGGAAACATATGTGGGGTGAGGTGTATGAGCGTCTGGTCGATGATCAATGGCCACACAACCCCCATTTTTGTCGAAAATAGCCATGAACGACCATTTTCAATAATACCGAAGGCTAACACCTACGGATTTTTGACCAAGAAATGGTCCTCCACCAGAAATCCAAGAATGTGATCTATGGCAAGGAAACATATGTGGGGTGAGGTGTATGAGCCTCTGGTCGACGATCAATGGCCACACAACCCTAATTTTTTGTCGAAAATAGCCATGAACGACCATTTTCAATGACACTGAAGGCTAACACCTACGGATTTTTGACCAAGAAATGGTCTCCACCATAAATCCAAGAATGTGATCTATGGCAAGGAAACATATGTGTAGTGAGGTGTATGAGCCTCTGGTCGAAGATCAATGGCCACACAATCCCCATTTTGCCGAAAATAGCCATGAATGACCATTTTCAAAAATACCAAAGGCTAACACATTCGGATTTTTGCCCAAGAAATGGTCTCCACCAGAAATCCAAGAATGTGATCTATGGCAAGGAAACATATGTGGGGTGAGGTGTACGAGCCTCTGGTCGATGATCAATGGCCACAGAACCCCCATTTTGCCGAAAATAGCCATGAATGACCATTTTCAATAATACCGAAGGCTAACACGTACGAGTTTTTTGACCAAGAAATGGTCTCCACCAAAAATCCAAGAATGTGATCTATGGCAAGGAAACATATGAGGGGTGAGATTTATGAGCCTCTAGTCGATGATAAATGGCCACACAACCCCCATTTTTTATGAAAATAGCCATGAGCGACCATTTTCAATAATATTAGAGGCTAAGACCTACGGATTTTTGACCAAGAAATGGTCTCCACCAGAAATCTAAGAATGTGATCTATGGCAAGGAAACATATGTGGGGTGAGGTGTATGAGCCTCTAGGTCGATGATCAATGGCCACACAACCCACATTGTTGTCGAAAAATAGCCATGAATGACCATTTACAATAATACCGAAGGCTAACACCTACGGATTTTTGACCAAGAAATGGTCTCCACCAGAAATCCAAGAATGTGATCTACGACAAGGAAACATATGTGGGGTGAGGTGTATGAGCCTCTGGTCGACGATCAATGGCCACACAACCCCCATTTTTGTCGAAAATAGCCATGAATGACCATTTACAATAATACCAAAGGCTAACACGTACGGATTTTTGACCAAGAAATGGTCTCCACCAGAAATCCAAGAATGTGATCTATGGCAAGGAAACATATGTGGGGTGAGGTGTATGAGCCTCTGGTCGATGATCAATGGCCACACAACCCCCATTTTGTCGAAAATGGCCATGAACGACCATTTTCAATAATATCGAAGGCTAACACCTACGGATTTTTGACCAAGAAATGGTCTCCACCAGAAATCAAAGAATGTGATCTACGACAAGGAAACATATGTGGGGTGAGGTGTATGAGCCTCTGGTCGACGATCAATGGCCACACAACCCCCATTTTTGCCGAAAATAGCCATGAATGACCATTTTCAATAATACCGAAGGCTAACACGTACGAGTTTTTAACCAAGAAATGGTTTCCACCAGAAATCCAAGAATGTAATCTATGGCAAGGAAACATATGTGGGGTGAGGTGTACGAGCCTCTGGTCGATGATCAATGGCCACACAACCCCCATTTTGCCGAAAATAGCCATGAACGACCATTTTCAATAATACCGAAGGCTAACACGTACGAGTTTTTGACCAAGAAATGGTCTCCACCAAAAATCCAAGAATGTGATCTATGGCAAGGAAACATATGTGGGGTGAGATTTATGAGCCTCTAGTCGATGATAAATGGCCACACAACCCCCATTTTTTTATGAAAATAGCCATGAGCGACCATTTTCAATAATATTAGAGGCTAAGACCTACGGATTTTTGACCAAGAAATGGTCTCCACCAGAAATCCAAGAATGTGATCTATGGCAAGGAAACATATGTGGGGAGAGGTGTATGAGCCTATGGTCGATGATCAATGGCCACACAACCCCCATTTTTGTCGAAAATAGCCATGAATGACCATTTACAATAATACCGAAGGCTAACACCTACAGATTTTTGACCAAGAAATGGTCCCCACCAGAAATCCAAGAATGTGATCTATGGCAAGGAAACATATGTGGGGTGAGGTGTATGAGCCTCTGGTCGATGATCAATGGCCACACAACCCCCATTTTTGTCGAAAATAGCCATGAACGACCATTTTCAATAATATCGAAGGCTAACACCTACGGATTTTTGACCAAGAAATGGTCTCCACGAGAAATCCAAGAATGTGATCTACGACAAGGAAACATTTGTGGGGTGAGGTGTATGAGCCTCTGGTCGACGATCAATGGCCACACAACCCCCATTTTGCCGAAAATAGCCATGAATGACCATTTTCAATAATACCGAAGGCTAACACGTACGAGTTTTTAACCAAGAAATGGCTTCCACCAGAAATCCAAGAATGTAATCTATGGCAAGGAAACATATGTGGGGTGAGGTTTATTAGCCTCTAGTCGATGATAAATGGCCACACAACCCCCATTTTTTATGAAAATAGCCATGAGCGACCTTGAAAATAGCCATGAGCGACCATTTTCAATAATACTAGAGGCTAACACCTACGGATTTTAGACCAAGAAATGGTCTCCACCAGAAATCCAAGAATGTGATCTACGACAAGGAAACA
>NW_023367193.1:0-45928 GCF_902167145.1 Zea mays
AAACAGTACATGTCCGGTGTGCACCGGACACCCAGGCGGGCCCACAAGTCAGAAGCTCCAACGGTCAGAATCCAACGGCAGTGTTGACGTGGCAGGGGCACCGGACTGTTCGGTGTGCACCGGACTGTCCGGTGCGCCATCGAGCAGACGCCTCCAGCCAACGGTCAAGTTTGGTGGTTGGGGCTATAAATACCCCAACCACCCCACCATTCATTGCATCCAATTATTCCACTTCTCAACTACTACAAGAGCTCTAGCATTCAATTCTAGACACACTAAAGAGATCAAATCCTCTCCAATTCCACACAAAGCCCTAGTGACTAGTGAGAGTGATTTGCCGTGTTCATTTGAGCTCTTGCGCTTGGATTGCTTCTTTTCTTTCTCACTTGTTCTTGAGATCACAACTCCATTGTAATCAAGGCAAGAGGCACCAATTGTGTGGTGGCCCTTGCGGGGAAGTTTTGTTCCCAGCTTTGATTTGAGAAGAGAAGCTCACTCGGTCCGAGGGACCGTTTGAGAGAGGGAAGGGTTGAAAGAGACCCGGCCTTTGTGGCCTCCTCAACGGGGAGTAGGTTTGCAAGAACCGAACCTCGGTAAAACAAATCTCCGTGTCTCACTTGCTTATTCGCTTGGGATTTGTTTTGCGCCCTCTCTCGCGGACTTGTTTATATTTCTAACGCTAACCCGGCTTGTAGTTGTGTTTATATTTGTAAATTTCAGTTTCGCCCTATTCACCCCTCCTCTAGGCGACTATCACTTATCATCTTTAACTTCGGCTGGCTCGACTATAGGCACCTTCGGCACTATAGTCGGCTCTCCAGCGCTCTGCACATTCGGAGCAGCTTGCTTTGATTCGACAGCTGAAGAGGTCCCCGCGCCAAATTTAGGCACCACGGTCGGTTCAATGTAACGTGGCCGATGGGTCAGAACCTTCATCTTTTTGCTCTTCGGCTCAGCTGCAGTGGCTGAAGCGACAGTCTTTCTCTTTTTATCTTGCCCTCATAGCGGGTAATGGTAATCAGGGTATACGAAGCCAATAGCATCAAATACCCTGTTCAATCTTTTCTTGCCCCGACCCCCGAAAGCTGCGGACAAAGCATTATCTTCGGCCTTGGAGTAAGCTCCAAGTAGCTCGTCACTGGTAGCTTCGATACACTTCAGCCAGTCGTCGTCTGGCTCATCAAACTTCTCCCTAAATCTGAAGGTATACTTCAGACGAACCAGACCACCATCACTAGAATCGGCGGTGGTCTCCTTCGGCATATCCCAGCTCTCCACAAGTGGCCATACCCTGAAGGATATATGCTCTTGAATCAAATCCCTTGTGCCAATGAAGGCACAAATAGTGCTAAAAGCCCTCTGACATGCTTCAACAGTGCCATCAATTTCCACCTTCGGCCTTCAGAGGCCGAAGCGAGACCAGATGGGGCGCTGAATGATTTCTTTGATGTCTTCCCTTGCCTTTAAATCATTTTTAACGTAAAACCACTCCTCCATCCAGGCTCCAGGCCATCTTTTCCGGAATGTTGGCACCGGGTGGCTTGCATTGGGGCGAGCAATAAATCCATAACAACCGAAGTTGTTGTGGTACTGTTCTTGCCAGTAGCTTTCGTCTCATATAAAAGCTTGTGCATACTGCAAAAGCACTTCGCGCTTAGCTCTATCCCCTGACTCCTTACAGCCCAGACAAAAATCCCCATCCTAATTATAGCTTCGGGGGTCATCTGATGAAGGAAGATATGGTATATCTTCAGCACTTCAACCATAAACTTGCTCAGTGGGAACCGAAGACCTGCCTTTAAAAAGCTTCGGTATATAACAACTTTATTTTCCTCTGGAGCAGGGGCAGTACTATCTCCTCCAACTCTGATAATAGACATGTCACAAAAATACCTCCCCCTCATGGCGTCAATGACTCTGTTTGATAGTCGACTTTCCAAAGATAGTATGGCTTGGGCGCCACGGCCGGTCCTCAGAGTCTTCATCCCCACTTTCCATGTCATAACTATCACTGTCACCAGAATCTTCGGATAAACCCTCCATGATCTCCTTAGTAATTTTCTCTGTATTTGTTTTCGCCATGGACTCAATAAATCCAGCAATGAAAGGATCTGCAACCTTTTTCTCTTCATACAGCTTCGTCTCCCCGATCGTTTTCTTCTCTTAAGTCATCTTCTTCTCTTCACTCATCTTCTTCTTTTCAAATTTGGAGCAAACGCGTCTTTAAATCGAAGCTCTAAAAATAACATAATCTAAAAATAACATATAAAAATAACTGATTCAACTTTAGGCTAAGTTATAACATAATCTTGTTCCAGTAAAATTATAGATACTCCGAATTGAAATGCTATATTAACATGTTAACCCAATAAACATAGGTTGAACAAATTAGTTAACTATTTTTTAGAACATGATATATGATAAAATAATGTCACTAGAGTGTGGACAATTTTATTATGAAGCTAACGCAACTGGAACGGGCTCATTCAGAGTTAAAATGATTAAGTTATGCATTTTCTAAGGTTTAGCGAATTGATTTCATACTCGAAACCATTTTCTAGAATTGCTTTAGCAAAATAATATAAATTGTGCTCTGCGGCTCCTATTACTAAAGAGGCCAGGGTCTTTTCTATAAAAATCAGGACCTAATAGCATTGTTCTTTGCATAGTTATGGATGGCGGGTTCAATAATGTTAATCATAGGGTCTCTTCTGCAATGTGCCCGAGCCAAGGGGTACGGTTGACTCAGAATCGCACGATTGAAGATGGACGACCCGGATTAGACCCTTATGAATCCGAACCAGTATGCAGCAAGAACCCTTGGATCTAAGATCAAGGGCAAGGATTTAAATAAGCCGAGATCGCCCTGGATCCATCCGATCAACGACACACAGCCACGATTCTCCCAGCCGAAAGGGTATCTCAAGTTAATCAAAACAACACACCGACAGATCAACGGCTCAGACGTGTTCTCCCCCACCATAACAGGGACGGCGGCCCAAGGCCAGGCCGCAGTGGCGCCATCACCGGCGACACGCCATCCCGCCCCCAGACGCCCGATTCTCAAATCCAAATCGGAAGTGAGCAAGGTTGAGACGGTTATTACCGATATCTGAGCAGGGGGTGAGCTTTGTCCACGATGAGATGAGGATACGCGGCAGCGCTGGATCTCCGGTGCGAAATTCTGTTGACCCCGGTGGATTTCCCCGCCCGAGTCGGTCATGGACGCATCTAGTGAGCACCTGTGAATCCACACGGCCACCACAAGGGGGAAAAGGTTCATCGGTGTAGGCGCGGGTCGGCGGCGGCATACTTCTCCCCATTTCGCTACGGTCTCATGCTTCGTTCACGCGGCAAGTTGTCCCTGCCAGCACCCATGACCAAGAAAGACGCGGCCCCGGTTATATACCCAGGGTTGGGCACTAGTTGGCGACGAAACCGGAGGATTCCGTGCGTTCTGTTGCGAGATCCCCGACCATGGAGAATCTGTTGCGGTCGATTTGGGATAGGGACGGACCTGACCGTGCGGTCCCACACGTCAGCGACATATGCCGGGACTGACGCATGGAGCCCATACGGCAGAGGCACAGGACTGGGAACGCACGCGCCACAGGTGAGCGGATTTGGGCAGCGAGCCCCGCAACGTTCAGCGAGAGAGAGAGTACGCAGGCGCGAGAGAGCGGCTGACGACTCTGGCCCACATGTTGGCGTTGTTATCTTCGTGGGCCTCGCGCGGTAAAGGAAGATGCTGGGCCAGCATAGGAAAGGGGCCGAGGGAAGGGGTTTTGGGCCCAGCGCGCATAAGAGAGATATAGGGTCTGTTTGGTTGGGCTGTGGCTGTGAAAAAAGTTGCTGTGGACTTGTGAGCTGTGGAAAAAGCTGTTGTAGGTTGTAAACTGTTAAAAAGCTAAAACCGTTTGGTGAAAACCACTAAAAGTCGTTAAAAATTCTTCGATATATGTTTTCACAGTTCCATCCGAAAAGCCACTAAAAGCAGGTCTAGGGGTGCTTTCAGATTTGCACTACGAGAAAGTCAGCTTTTAGAAAAAAGCTGCTTCCTGGATCCAGCCCTTTGGTTGGCTTTTGGCTTTTAGAGGGGCAAAAGCCAAAGCCAAAAGTCAAACCAAACACACCCATAAGAATCTAACTAAATGCCACAATCAAAGAAATAGGATGCATATTCCTATTTATATTTATATTAGTAAGTGTTTAACACCTTTTTGGTTATAATAATACGCTTTGAAATTTGCAATACAACAATTTTCACTTTTAAAGAAATATTGTTTTAAACCTATAGTCAAATTAATGGTTTATCCACGATTTATTAATTGTTTGTTGTAGTAGAAGATATATAATCTCCATTTAAGAGATGCTTTTGGTTTAACCTTATTAGAGAAGGTTTTTTAGTCACACAATTCATCCATTATTAATTGAAGACATCCTTGCTTTATTTCTTTGGGAAAATAAAACTTAATTTCATGGGTTAAATACAACTTCTAGATTACCATATATCCCTCTTGGAAAAGGAAGGAAATCATCATTATATATATTTTAATTATTAATCTTTCTGTAGAAACATCCATAAATTCCAAAATAGGATTTCGGGTATTACATTTCCTAAGTACCTCTCCGTAAGGACTTGTTCATTGAGAGATCACTCGGGAAAAACAGTGCAAACCATGAGGGTGGTATGGGACGCCCTTAGCTAATTAATTGGAGGAACTTGGGGTGTAGTTGGCTTCCCCATAGGGCCATTAATGGGGGCTGGGGCATAGTGCTTGTTCTGCTAAGGGTGGGTGTCGAGGTTCCTTTGATTTGATTTTGTTAGTCACCCACCTTAGGGAGGAGTACTGTGTCTGTACGACTGGCGAAACCTAACAGGCAGCTACACACCAGGGGAATCTTTGTAAAGGCTACATAGTGTATCCCTAGCCATCCACCTCGGTAGTTAAGATTGGGTCTTGCAAACCCAGGCTGAAAAGGGATCGCGACTCATGGGTAAAGTGTGTGACCTCTGTAGAGGAATGAAAATGATATATCAGTCATGCTCACTGTTCTGAGTGGCCTTGGGATCCTCTTTGATTAGAGATACAGCTCGTTCAAGATGCAATGATTCTATTAATGGATTTTTGTTACGATGATGATAATGATGTTCCTCGATGAGAAAATGGTTCACGGGTTGGTTATTGCTAAAACCTGGCTTCTATTAATGATAAATACTTGACCAACTAAAAGCAACTGCTTTGAGCCTAACTCCACATAAAGCTAGTCCACCTCAGCCAAACGGGACATTTGTTGAGTATGTTGATGTGTACTCACCCTTGCTTTCACAAAACACCATGTTGCCTTTGGTGTAACCTATGCTCAGGTAAAGAAGAAGAAGACGTCGAGGCGAATCTCCAAGAGTTCCAGGACTTCGACGAGTTTGGGGATTAGGCTAGCGATCTCCCCAGTCAGCTATATGTGGTGGGTTTATTTATGTTGGCTACGTTTCTATTCTATGTACTTTGATTTATATTATGTAAATGACTCTATTTTATAGTATTATTACTTACTCTTTATTGTTATTCGAAGCATTGTGCTATGATGAGTCATTTATGTAATCGTTGTGTACGTGAATTTATGATCCTGGCACGTACATGGTTCGCATTCAGTTTATCTTCCAAAACCGATTGTGACAGATGACCTCTCATGAACTTCGCACGCTTGTCCCTGGGTATCTGAGGCATCTTCACTTGCGATTGGGGTTGAGGTTGCTGTTGCGCTTGTTGCATGGCTCCTAGAGTCTGCCCAATTGCTTGCACTGCTTGGGTCTGCATGAGAAACATCTGCTCTATTGTCATTGGGTGGCGGTGGAGGCAATCGCTGCTAGGGGGCTCATCCTGCGGGGCGTGCTGCTCTTGCTGGATACGCCTCCCTCCTCGGTGCCTTCTCAAACATCTACGGAATGCATTCACACATCAGAACTGAACTTGCAATCTTTCAGCATAAGAAAATGCATACAGAGATCTTCACAATACTGAATGAACAAACATCTTCACTGATTCTCAACACAATCAAGCACAACTCTCAGATAAAGAGGAAAGTAGAAGTAAAAAGTTGCCCAACTAAATAACTAACTTTATTAACACTATAATTAAACCAAACTGCAGGGAACACTGAAAGGGAATTAGGCTTACACCTATTTCCTAATTGATTTTGGTGGTTGAATTGCTCAACACAAATAATTGGACTAACTAGTTTGCTCTAGTGTATAAGTTATACAGGTGCCAAAGGTTCACACTTAGCCAATAAAAAGACCAGAATTGGGTTCAACAAAGAGAGCAAGGGATAACCGGAGGCAGCCCTGGTCTGGCGCACCGGACAGTGTCCGGTGCGCCAGGGGACTTCACGCTGAACTCCTCACCTTCGGGAAAATCCAGAGGCGCTCCGCTATAATTCATCGGATTGTCCGGTGTACACCGGACAGTATCCGGTGCCCAGGGGAGAGCGACTCTGGAACTCGCCAGCTTCGGGAATTCGCTCCCTTATAATTCACCGGACATGTCCGGTGTGCACCGGACTGTCCGGTGAGCCAGCGGAGCAACAGCTAGCTCGCGCCAACGGTCACCTGCAGAGGCATTAAATGCGCGCCAGAGCGCGCAGAAGTCAGGCATGCGCGAACTGGTGCACCGGACACTCTACAGTGCATGTCCGGTTTGCCACCGGACATCCAGGCGGGCCCCAACAGTCAGAGCTCCAATGGTCGGAACCCAATGGCCTGGTGACGTGGCTGGCGCACCAGACACTGTCCGGTGTGCACCGGATTGTCCGGTGCACCATGCGACAGACAGCCTCCACCAAACGGCTAGTTTGGTGGTTGGGGTTATAAATACCCCCAACCACCCCACATTCAAGTCATCCAAGTTTTCTAACTTCCAACCACTTACAAGAGCTAGGCATTCAATACAAGACACACCCAAGTGATCAAATCCTCTCCCAATTCCACAAAAGCATTAGTGACTAGTGAGAGTGATTTGTCGTGTTCTTTGAGCTCTTGCGCTTGGATCGCTTTCTTCTTTCTCATTCTTTCTTGTGATCAATACTCACTTGTAACCAAGGCAAGAGACACCAATTGTGTGGTGGTCCTTGCGGGGAAGTTTTGTTCCCGGTTGATTTGAGAAGAAAAAGCTCACTCGGTCCGAGGGACCGTTTGAGAGAGGGAAGGGGTTGAAAAAGACCCGGCCTTTGTGGCCTCCTCAACGGGGAGTAGGTTTGCGAGAACCGAACCTCGGTAAAACAAACCCACGTGTCACACTTCTTATTTGCTTGTGATTTGTTTTTCACCCTCTCTCGCGGACTCGATTATATTTCTAACGCTAACCCGGCTTGTAGTTGTGATTAACTTTGTAAATTTCAGTTTCGCCCTATTCACCCCCCTCTAGGCGACTTTCAGTTGGTATCAGAACCCGGTACTTCATTAGAGCCTAACCGCTCGAAGTGATGTCGGGAGAACACGCCAAGAAGGAGATGGAAACCGGCGACAAGCCCGCTACAAGCCACGGGAAGGCTTCATCGGAAGAGTCCCGCAACAAAAAGAAAGGGAAGGAGAAGAAAGCCTCCTCCCACAAGTCACATCGGAGTGGCGACAAGAAAAAGAAAATGAGGAAGGTGGTCTACTACGAGACCGACACTTCATCACCTTCCACCTCCGGCTCCGACGCGCCCTCCATAACTTCTAAGCGCCATGAGCGCAAGAAGTTTAGTAAGATCCCCTTACACTATCCTTGTACTTCTAGACATACTCCATTACTTTCTGTTCCATTAGGCAAACCGCCAACCTTTGACGGTGAAGATTATGCTAGGTGGAGTGATTTAATGAAATTTCATCTAACCTCACTCCACAAAAGTATATGGAATGTTGTTGAGTTTGGAGCACAGGTACCATCCATAGGGGATGAGGATTATGATGAGGACGAGGTGGCACAAATCGAGCACTTCAACTCCCAAGCCACAACCATACTCCTCGCCTCTCTAAGTAGGGAGGAGTACAACAAGGTGCAAGGATTAAAGAGCGCCAAGGAAGTTTGGGACGTGTTCAAGACCGCGCACGAGGGTGATGAACTAACCAAGATCACCAAGAGGGAAACGATCGAGGGGGAGCTCGGTCGCTTCCGTCTTCTCTAAGGGGAGGAGCCACAAGACATGTACAACCGGCTCAAAACCTTGGTGAATCAAGTGCGCAACCTCGGGAGCAAGAAATGGGATGACCACGAGGTGGTTAAGGTTATTTTAAGATCACTTATTTTCCTTAACCCTACTCAAGTACAATTAATTCGTGGCAATCCAAGATATACACTAATGACTCCCGAGGAAGTTATCGGGAATTTTGTGAGCTTTGAATTTATGATCAAGGGCTCACGGAAGATCAACGAGCTTGACGGTCCTTCTACGTCCGAAGCTCAATCGGTCGCATTCAAAGCGACGGAAGAAAAGAAGGAGGAGTCTACACCGAGTAGAACACCCATTGACGCCTCCAAGCTCGACAATGAGGAAATGGCGCTCGTCATCAAGAGCTTCCGCCAAATCCTCAAGCAAAGGAGGGGGAAAGATTACAAGCCCCGCTCCAAGAAGGTTTGCTACAAGTGTGGTAAGCCCGGTCACTTTATAGCAAAATGTCCTATTTCTAGTGACAGTGACAGGGGCGATGACAAGAAGGGGAGAAGAAAGGAGAAGAAGAGGTACTACAAGAAGAAGGGCGGCGATGCCCATGTTTGTCGCGAGTGGGACTCCGACGAAAGCTCTAGCGACTCCTTCGACGACGAGGACGCCGCCAACATCGCCGTCACCAAGGGACTTCTCTTCCCCAACGTCGGCCACAAGTGCCTCATGGCAAAGGATGGCAAAAAGAAGAAGGTTAAATCCAAATCCTCCACTAGATATGAGTCCTCTAGTGATGATAATGCTAGTGATGAGGAAGATAATTTGCGTACTCTTTTTGCCAACTTAAACATGCAACAAAAAGAGAAATTAAATGAATTAATTAGTGCCATCCATGAGAAGGATGATCTCTTGGACTCCCAAGAGGACTTCCTAATCAAGGAAAACAAAAAGCATGTTAAAGTTAAAAATGCTTATGCTCTAGAAGTTGAAAAATGTGAAAAATTATCTAGTGAGCTAAGCACTTGCCATGAGACTATAGACAACCTTAGAAATGAGAATTCTAATTTGTTAGCTAAGGTTGATTCTATTACTTGTAATGTTTTAATTCCCAATCTTAGAAATGACAATGATGATTTGCTTGCTAAGATTGAAGAATTAAACATGTCTCTTGCTAGCCTTAGGATTGAAAATGAAAAATTGCTTGCTAAGGCTAAAGAATTAGATGTTTGCAATGCTACAATTTCCGACCTTAGAACTAAAAATGATATATTGCATGCTAAGGTTGTAGAATTGAAATCTTGCAAACCCTCTACATCTACCGTTGAGCACACTTCTATTTGTACTAGATGTAGAGATGTTAATATTGATGCTATTCATGATCACATGGCTTTAATTAAACAACAAAATGATCATATAGCAAAATTAGATGCTAAAATAGCCAAGCATGACTTAGAGAATGAAAAATTTAAATTTGCTAGAAGCATGCTCTATAGAGGGAGACGCCCTGGCATTAAGGATGGCATTGGCTTTCAACAGGAAGGCAATGTCAAAATTAATGCCCCTCCTAAGAAATTGTCCAACTTTGTTAAGGGCAAAGCTCCCATGCCTCAGGATAACGAGGGTTACATTTTGTACCCGGTCGGTTATCCCGAGAGTAAAATTAGGAGAATTCACACTAGGAAGTCTCACTCTGGCCCTAACCATGCTTTTATGTATAAGGGTGAGACATCTAGTTCTAGGCAACCAACCCGTGCTAAGTTGCCTAAGAAGAAAAATCCTAGTGCATCAAATGAATATAGCATTTCATTCAAGACTTTTGATGCATCTTATGTTTTAACTAACAAATCCGGCAAGGTAGTTGCCAAGTATGTTGGGGGCAAGCACAAGGGGTCAAAGACTTGTGTTTGGGTACCCAAAGTTCTTGTTTCTAATGCCAAAGGACCCAAAACCATTTGGGTACCTAAAGTCAAGAACTAAACATGTTTTGTAGGTTTATGCATCCGGGGGCTCAAGCTAGGTAATCAACAGCGGGTGCACAAACCACATGACAGGGGAGAAGAAGATGTTCTCCTCCTACGAGAAAAACCAAGATCCCCAACGAGCTATCACATTCGGGGATGGAAATCAAGGTTTGGTCAAAGGATTGGGTAAAATTTCTATATCACCTGACCATTCTATTTCTAATGTTTTTCTTGTAGATTCATTAGATTACAATTTGCTTTCCGTTTCTCAATTATGCAAAATGGCTACAACTGTTTATTCACTGATGTAGGTGTCACTGTCTTTAGAAGAAGTGATGATTCAATAGCATTTAAGGGAGTGTTAGAGGGTCAGCTATACTTAGTGAATTTTGATAGAGCTGAACTCGACACTTGCTTAATTGCTAAGACTAACATGGGCTGGCTCTGGCATCGCCGACTGGCACATGTTGGGATGAAGAATCTTCATAAGCTTCTAAAGGGAGAGCACATTTTAGGATTAACAAATGTTCATTTTGAGAAAGACAGGATTTGTAGCGCATGCCAAGCAGGGAAGCAAGTTGGCGCCCATCATCCACATAAGAACATCATGACGACTGACAGGCCACTGGTGCTCCTACACATGGATCTATTCGGTCCGATAGCTTACATAAGCATCGGCGGGAGTAAGTACTGTCTAGTTATTGTGGATGATTATTCTCGCTTCACTTGGGTATTCTTTTTGCAGGAAAAATCTCATACCCAAGAAACCTTAAAGGGATTCTTGAGACGGGCTCAAAATGAGTTCGGATTAAGGATCAAAAAGATTAGAAGCGACAACGGGACGGAGTTCAAGAACTCTCAAATTGAAGGCTTCCTTGAGGAGGAGGGCATCAAGCATGAGTTCTCCTCTCCCTACACGCCACAACAAAATGGTGTAGTAGAGAGGAAGAATAGAACTCTATTAGACATGGCAAGAACCATGCTTGATGAGTACAAGACTTGGGATCGGTTTTGGGCCGAGGCGGTCAACACCGCCTGCTATGCCATCAACCGGTTGTATCTACACTGAATCCTCAAGAAGACATCTTATGAACTCCTAACCGGTAAAAAGCCCAATATTTCATATTTTAGAGTCTTTGGTAGCAAATGCTTTATACTTGTTAAAAGAGGTAGAAAATCTAAATTTGCTCCTAAGACTGTAGAAGGCTTTTTACTAGGATATGATTCAAACACAAGGGCATATAGAGTCTTTAACAAGTCCTCTGGACAAGTTGAAGTTTCTTGTGACGTTGTGTTTGATGAGACTAACGGCTCTCAAGTAGAGCAAGTTGATCTTGATGAGATAGGTGATGAAGAGGCTCCATGCATCACGCTAAGGAACATGTCCATTGGGGATGTGTGTCCTAAGGAATCCGAAGAGCCTCCAAATGCACAAGATCAACCATCCTCCTCCACGCAAGCATCTCCACCAACTCAAATGAGGATGAGGCTCAAGTTGATGAAGGAGAAGATCAAGCAAATGAGCCACCTCAAGATGACGACAATGATCAAGGGGGAGATGGAAATAATCAAGACAAGGAGGATGAAGAACAAAGGCCGCCACACCCAAGAGTCCACCAAGCAATCCAACGAGATCACCCCGTCGACACCATCCTAGGCGACATCCATAAGGGGGTAACCACTAGATCTCGTGTTGCACATTTTTGTGAGCATTACTCTTTTGTTTCCTCTATTGAGCCACACAGGGTGGAGGAAGCACTTCAAGATCCGGACTGGGTGGTGGCGATGCAAGAGGAGCTCAACAACTTCACTAGGAACGAGGTATGGCATTTGGTTCCACGTCCTAATCAAAATGTTGTAGGAACCAAATGGGTTTTCCGCAACAAGCAAGACGAGCATGGTGTGGTGACAAGGAACAAAGCTCGACTTGTGGCCAAAGGATACTCCCAAGTCGAAGGTTTGGATTTCGGTGAAACCTATGCACCCGTAGCTAGGCTTGAGTCAATTCGTATATTATTGGCCTATGCTACTTACCATGGCTTCAAGCTTTATCAAATGGACGTGAAGAGCGCCTTCCTCAATGGACCAATCAAGGAAGAGGTCTATGTTGAGCAACCTCCCGGCTTTGAAGATAGTGAGTACCCTAACCATGTCTATAAACTCTCAAAGGCACTTTATGGGCTCAAGCAAGCTCCAAGAGCATGGTATGAATGCCTTAGAGATTTCCTTATCACTAATGGATTCAAAGTCGGAAAGGCCGATCCTACACTCTTCACTAAAACTCTTGAAAATGACTTGTTTGTATGCCAAATTTATGTTGATGATATTATATTTGGGTCTACTAACGAGTCTACATGTGAAGAATTTAGTAGGATCATGACACAAAAATTCGAGATGTCTATGATGGGGGAGTTGAAGTATTTCTTAGGATTTCAAGTGAAGCAACTCCAAGAAGGCACCTTCCTAAGCCAAACGAAGTATACTCAAGACATTCTAAGCAAGTTTGGGATGAAGGATGCCAAACCCATCAAGACACCCATGAGAACCAATGGGCATCTCGACCTCGACGAGGGAGGTAAATCCGTGGATCAAAAGGTATACCGGTCGATGATAGGTTCTTTACTCTATTTATGTGCATCACGACCGGATATTATGCTTTCCGTATGCATGTGTGCAAGATTCCAAGCCGACCCTAAGGAAGCTCACCTTACGGCCGTAAAACGAATCTTGAGATATTTAGTTTATACTCCTAATTTTGGGCTTTGGTATCCTAGGGGATCCACATTTGATTTGATTGGTTATTCCGATGCCGATTGGGCGGGGTGTAAGATTAATAGAAAGAGCACATCGGGGACTTGCCAGTTCTTGGGAAGGTCCTTGGTGTCTTGGGCTTCAAAGAAGCAAAATTCCGTAGCTCTTTCTACCGCCGAAGCCGAGTACATTGCCGCAGGACATTGTTGCGCGCAACTACTTTGGATGAGGCAAACCCTTAGGGACTACGGTTACAAATTAACCAAAGTTCCTCTTCTATGTGATAATGAGAGTGCAATCCGCATGGCAGATAATCCCGTTGAGCATAGCCGCACTAAACACATAGCCATTCGGTATCACTTTTTAAGGGATCACCAACAAAAGGGAGATATCGAGATTTCATACATTAATACTAAAGATCAATTAGCCGATATCTTTACCAAGCCACTTGATGAACAAACTTTTAACAAACTTAGGCATGAGCTAAATATCCTTGATTCTAGGAATTTCTTTTGTTGATTTGCACACATAGCTCATTCATATACCTTTGATCATGTCTCTTTCATATGCTATGACTAATGTGTTTTCAAGTCTATTTCAAACCAAGTCATAGGTGTATTAAAAGGGAATTGGAGTCTACGGCGAAGACAAAGGCTTCCACTCCGTAACTCATCCTTCGCCGTCGCTCCGGGCAACTCTCCATCTTTGGGGGAGAGAGCCTAAGTACAAAGCAAAAGGACTCCGTCTTTGGTATAATCTTCCCTCATATGTTTTATTTATTACCAAAGGGAGAAAGTAATTCCAAGGGCTCTAATGACTCCGTTTTTGGCGATTCATGCCAAAGGGGGAGAGTGTATTAGCCCAAAGCAAAAGGACCGCACCACCACCCTAGTTAAAAATGATTTTCAATTAGAAATTTCAAATTGGTATCCTATTGTGTTCAAAAGGGGGAGAAAGTAGTATTTCAAAATTAATGTATCAAAACCCTCTTGAACACTAAGAGGAGATTTCATTTAGGGGGAGTTTTGTTTAGTCAAAGGAAAAACATTTGAAACAGGGGGAGAAAATTTCAAATCTTGAAAATGCTTCGCAAAGTCTTATTCATTTACCTTTGACTATTTGCAAAAGAACTTTGAAAAGGATTTACAAAAGAATTTGCAAAAACAAAACAAGTGGTGCAAGCGTGGTCCAAAATATTAAAAATGAAGAAACAATCCATGCATATATAAGTATTTATATTGGCTCAATTCCAAGCAACCTTTGCACTTACTTCATGCAAACTAGTTCAATTATGCACTTCTATATTTGCTTTGGTTTGTGTTGGCATCAATCACCAAAAAGGGGGAGATTGAAAGGGAATTAGGCTTACACCTATTTCCTAATTGATTTTGGTGGTTGAATTGCTCAACACAAATAATTGGACTAACTAGTTTGCTCTAGTGTATAAGTTATACAGGTGCCAAAGGTTCACACTTAGCCAATAAAAAGACTAAGAATTGGGTTCAACAAAGAGAGCAAGGGATAACCGGAGGCAGCCCTGGTCTGGCGCACCGGACAGTGTCCGGTGCACCAGGGGACTTCACGCTGAACTCCTCACCTTCGGGAAAATCCAGAGGCGCTCCGCTATAATTCACCGGACTGTCCGGTGTACACCGGACAGTGTTCGGTGCCCCAGGGGAGAGCGACTCTGGAACTCGCCAGCTTCGGGAATTCGCTCCGCTATAATTCAACGGACATGTCCGGTGAGCCAGCGGAGCAACGACTAGCTCGCGCCAATGGTCACCTGCAGAGGCATTAAATGCGCGCCAGAGCGCGCAGAAGTCAGGCACGAGCGAAGTGGCGCACCGGACACTCTACAGTGCATGTCCGGTGTGCCACCGGACATCCAGGCGGGCCCAGCAGTCAGAGCTCCAACGGTCAGAACCCAACGGCCTGGTGACGTGGCTGGCGCACCGGACACTGTCCGGTGTGCACCGGACTGTCCGGTGCACCATGCGACAGACATCCTCCACCAAATGGCTAGTTTGGTGGTTGGGGTTATAAATACCCCCAACCACCCCACATTCAAGTCATCCAAGTTTTCTAACTTCCAACCACTTACAAGAGCTAGGCATTCAATACAAGACACACCCAAGTGATCAAATCCTCTCTCAATTCCACAAAAGCATTAGTGACTAGTGAGAGTGATTTGTAGTGTTCTTTTGAGCTCTTGCGCTTGGGTCGCTTTCTTCTTTCTCATTCTTTCTTGTGATCAATACTCACTTGTAACCAAGGCAAGAGACACCAATTGTGTGGTGGTCCTGGCGGGGAAGTTTTGTTCCCGGTTGATTTGAGAAGAAAAAGCTCACTCGGTCCGAGGGACCGTTTGAGAGAGGGAAGGGGTTGAAAAAGACCCGGCCTTTGTGGCCTCCTCAACGGGGAGTAGGTTTGCGAGAACCGAACCTCGGTAAAACAAACCCACGTGTCACACTTCTTATTTGCTTGCGATTTGTTTTTCACCCTCTCTCGCGGACTCGATTATATTTCTAACGCTAACCCGGCTTGTAGTTGTGATTAACTTTGTAAATTTCAGTTTCGCCCTATTCACCCCCCCCTCTAGGCGACTTTCAAACACCCACATTTTGGTGACAGCCATTACAAAGATCCAAATCCATCACATGTTCACCATGACATATCATAAAACATAGGATAAGTGAACTATCCTGACTAACTAATACAAACTAATACTAAGACACTTGACTTAAGACTTATTACAAACTCCGACGCTAGCGGTCTAATGATCTAAATCCATCTTGGTTCTGCAGTCAGGCATGCCATAACCGTAGTACCCTCTTGGCGGTGAGCGGTACTGGTGCTGAGTCCCAGTGGGGCGGGAGAACCATACTTCTAATGACGGTGCTCCGTGCGCTCAGCCCGTAACTCTGCGATCTCAGCACGAGCCCTACTCAGCTCGTCAAGAGTGTGGTCCAGCTCGGTGTTGAGCACATCGACTAGGTTGACTGTGCTGTTCAACCTAGGATTACCTTCACCTACGGTGAGACAATCACACTTCCAGTACTGCCAGTCGAGCGGCAGGGGTAATACTTGAGGTTAAGACCGTCAGCCACCTCTCTGAACAACGAGCAATTCTGCGAAAGTGCACGTCGTGCAGCATCCTGCATGGCTACCTCGGCAGTGTCCCTCTCAGAGATAGAATAATGCTCTAAGCATACCTCTGCACCCCAGAGGTTATCCTTCGGTCGACGCACCAGGAAGGTAGCTTCCCAACGACCCAGGTATGTCCCGCGACTATGCTGGTAGACTACATAACAATACTCGATTGTGGTCCATAGCCCGGCGCAACAAGGTGTCGAGTGCGTCGTGAAACTGACATCCGTGAGCGGCGTCACGAGTGATGGGCCGAGCTATCCATCCTTCCGGCTCCTACTCCTCAAAAAGCTTGGTGTTGTGGCTCGATCTTCCACCATCGTCGTCGTCGCCGTCGGGATCTCCACCATCAGGTCCTCCTGCAGCCGGGACGCCCTGGGTGGTATAGGGGGCGCCTCCAGTGGGGGTACATGGGAGAGACGCCTCGTAGACACCACCTCCTGCTATGGCGGGGACGAAGAATCCTACTGCTCCATCTCCTATCGTTGACGCTCCTGCTCCTCTAGCAAGTTGTGGTGCAGCCTCTCCACCATCAAGGTGAGAATAAGGGTCCAAAATCCTTAGAACTGCCATTCTACTCTAGTTTAGTGGTCCTATAGTCAGCAAGGCTTTGATACCACTTATGTCACACCTGGTTTTAAATGGTAAACCGAATGCGAACCATGTATGTGCCAGGATTAGAAATTCACGTACACAGTGATTACATAATTGGACATCATCACACAATGCTCAAAAAATAGCGGAAACAAGTATAAATTTATTACATCATGATGCCCAAAACATCCACATAGTCATTAACTTAAACATAAATCAAAGTGCTGAATGAAACACAGTAAGATAAGGCCTTCACATGCAGCCGACTGGGGGCTTACCGCTAGTCTAGATTAGAATTCCTCGAAGTCCTAAAACTCCTAGAAATCATTAGCATTTCCTTCATCTTCTCCTAAGCAATGGTTGCAATAGGGACAACCTGGTGTTTGGTGTTTAAGCAAGGGTGAGTACACATCAACGTACTCAACAAATGTCTCGTTTGGTTGAAGTAGACTAGCTATATGTGGGGTTAAGCTCAAAGCAGTTGCTTTTAGTTGGTTAGGTATTTATCATTATAAGAAGCCAAGTTTTATCTTAAAACCCAAATTGATATTCCCAAAAGAGAGCACTTCCTCCAAGAGGAAAGTACCAAATATCATAATTATAGCCATCATCATTAAATCATCAACATAAATGAATCCAAAGTACCTCTTATCAAAGAGGATCCCAAGGTTGCTCTTAACCGTGAGCACGACTAATATACCAGTTTTTGACATTCTGCAGTGGTTGCACACTTTACCCACGAGTCGTGATCCCTCTCTAGCCTGGGTTTGAAAGACCCGATCTTCACTACCGAGGTGAATGACCAGGGATTCACTATGTAGCCTTTACAAAGATTCTCCTAGTGTGTAGCCATCCATTAGGTTTCGCCAGTCGTACAAACACGGTACTCCTCCCTAAGGTGGGTGACTAACAAAACCAAATCGAATGAACCTCGGTACCCACCCTTAGCAGAGCAAGCACTATGCTCCAGCCCCCATTGACGGCACAACGGCGAAGAAAACTACACCCTCAAGTTCCTCTAATTAATCAGCTAAGGGCGTCTCATTCCACCCTCATGGTTGTATTGTTGTCTCGGGTGGTCTCTCAATGAACATGTCCTTACCGAGAGGCACTCGGGAAACCGCCCAGCCCACTAAAATGCCACAAGTTCATAATCATAATGAATCATAGTATCATAAAGCAATTCTCATCATGTTTGTTGATTAGAGTAAAGCACTACCAAGTAGCTGATTATAATAATCCAACCCAAAACGGTGATCAAGGACTGGATAAATAGGAATCTAGTCAATCCTTATGTTAATCATAGTATGCGGGATAGTGAATTTTAAAGTACATATGACATTATAGGTCAGAGGACACTTTCTTGCACCAAACTGTTGCTACTCAAGGGCTTCTTCTGCAACTTCATCGGTCTCCGTGGACGGAACGTTGTCTAAGCGAGTACGAACATATATTCAACATCCTTGGAACAGAAAGAAACAATACACCATACAAGGGAAAACATGTGCAATACAAAATGGCGCTCGCTTCTACGATCACACAAGGAAAAGAAATGCCGAGATCGAAGCTACGATTGATAAGTTATTGCGTCTATGTTATGCAAATATGAAATAGAACGTTTAATTCGATATACTCGCATTAATAAATATTTATTAATTGCAACTATAGCTATCACCTAGTTTTTAATTAATTTGCTACGCTAACGACTTTCAGTTAGATAAATAATTCAAATAACATTAGCGACTATAAACGAGACGAAATAACGATGTGAGACAAAAATTGCAACGCGCGAAACAGCACGACAACACATGCACGGTACGAGCACAGAGCGCATACGGCACACGGGCCGACACTACACGCGAGAACTAATTAATAGTTAGCATGATTAAGCTAAACAATTATTTAATAAAAAATAATTCAGTTAAGATTAACCCTGCTAATGTTGATTTATAAATGCGCATATTAAAATCCTAAATCAGATATAAAATAAAACGTTGTTCTATTAACCTTGGTCAAACAAACGTTTAAATAAATTAAATAAAATGTGAAACAACAGAGAATATTACTTCTAGCATGTAGATAATTTTAATACGAATCTAAGGCAACTTGAACGGAGTGAATCGGATTTAAAATGCAAGTTATCGCGGTTTTAAATTGAAATGAAATTTTGCGCACAGTTCTAAATTTTCCTAGGGGGATTTCGCAAAAACACCATCTTCCTCCTCCCTCCTCCTCCTTCCTCTCGCCATGGAAAGGGGAGGGGAGGCGGAGGTCGACGCACGCAGGGGGAAGAGGCCAGGCAGCCGGCCGCCGCTGGGCGCAACGCGTTGCACATGCGGGTGCGCGGTGGGCGGGGGGAGGGGGTGTTGGAGGCGCCGCCGACGTCCGCCGCAGTGGGAGGGGCACCATCGGGCGAGGGAGAAATGGAGAGGGGAGGGGCGCCGCCGCCAGGGGGAGAGAGGGGGGAGGGGAAGAGAGGGGCTGCGCGTGGAGGGGGGAGAAAAAAATGAAGAACACAATGCCAACAATGGTGGAGGCTCACCGGAGAAGACAGACTTCGTGGGAGCCCAAAATAAATATGTCGATTAACGGCAAACCGGAGGTCAGATCGACGAATCGAAAGCACTGGGACAAAGCTCTCGACGAGACGAACGCAACAGTACCTTTGGATTCCGCCGACGAGGCATGGGTCAAAAGTAATTGTCGGAGTTGTAACTGGAGTTGGAACCTTCCCGAACTTCGGCGAGCAATTCTCGTAGTTTCGGATCGAATTAAGGATGGGGTTTTGAATTTTGAAAAAGGGCTCGACAAGAGGATTCCAGTCTCATACACACACACACACACATATATATTGCTAGGGTTTTAAGATATTTTATTTTTTGTAATTATCCTATATTTTAAAATTAAAAGTAATTTCAGAAAAAGACTGAAATCATTTTTAATACCTGAAAAATATCTCGAAGGCTCCAAAAATTCTAGAAAAATTCCTAGACATGGTTTGGCACCCAATGAATTCAAAAACATATTTAGAACTTTTGAAAACGTTTTTAAGTATCCCAAATAAATAGATTTTGAATTTTGAAAAATATAAAAAAAAATCAAAAAATACGAAAATTTATGGGAAACTTCTACCATATATATTGACATGTTTCAAACACTTCTTGCACTTGAAAACACTATGCACATGCAAAAATCATGACACTGCTAGAATTCACGCCAATAAAGAACCAAAATAACTCTCTACTGTTTTAATAAAGGAAAAAAGAAAAGTGAATAAAAGAAAGGATAACACCTAAATTTTGAGTAAAGAGCAAAGAAATTTTTATACCCAAAATTCAGGGTGTTACAATAATCCACCGACTTGAACGTGAACCAAGTGCTCTAGGAGTTATACAAACCGTTGGGGTTGCTCTGTATGTCGTTTGGAGGCTCAATGTCTCATGGATTTGCAAAGGAATCAAGCGAAGAAGCTTGAGGTGCTCCAATGGAGTGAGATAGGAAGAGGGAGCTGTTGGTTGTAGTTGGGAAGAGAATGGTCAGGATGACTGTTGGGGACGAAGAAAGGGGAAAGAAATACCCCTTTCTGCCAATGGTCAGACGACAATACTTTAGGTGGCGTTTGGTTTGGATATTATAATGGTACTCGATTACGGACCGTATTGTATTCCATTGCTTCGTGTTTGTTTCGACCCTCTAGTGATCCGGTCACGGCGTAATTAGATATCGTTGTATACAAAGTCGATACCGCTCTGAACCCCTCGCAATCGGATATTCCTACCCTACCGGCTGGCAACCAAACAAAACATGTCAATCGTTACACGATAATCACTAGCAGTGGGACCTGATTACATTTTCATTACCGCTCCACTGGGTAAACCAAAAGCACCTTAGTCCCTACTACAGAATGAGAAGGATCACCAATTGATAAAGATGGGTTGTAGGAAGATTGAGTCAGCCGCTATGAAGGTGTTCGCGAAAAACAACCGAAGATTTATTAATAGAATTACGTTATAGATGTTGCCTTGGGTTTTATTTCCTTCTTCCTAACTGGATCAAAACTTTGTTTTCGAGATTAGGTGGATTTCTCTGCTTGGGTCTAATTAGAAACAATTATATGCATTAGTAGATACAGAAGCTGGGATATTTAGTATATCCCCTTTTCTAAAGAAATTGTATATATATATATCTATATACATGGAGTGTACCTAAATACACATGCAGAAAAATCATGTCTCTAAATACGCGTGTAGAAATATCGTCTCTAAATACGCGTGGAGAAAAATCATTTCAACTTAGGGGGTATTTAGTTGCACCCAAAAAAATTTAGGTGGCGTGTAGGTGTTCTAAACCTGTGGGTCCTAACCAACTAGTGAATTTGTGTTGCGTGCCCTTGTCCCGGATGGTTGATGCAAAAAGATACACAAGGTTTATCGTATTTTGGGCAAGAGAAGGCCCTACTTCCAGCGGAGGATGAGACTTATATTATCTTGCACCTAAGTGCTCGTAGTAGGGGATACAAGCAAGTCCAGAGAGGGAGTGAGTTTGAGGCAAGTGCCAGTATCAGGAGGTGAGTGAGGAGTGAATGGTGAAGTGTTGTTCTTAGCCTTCCTAGAGAAGGCCCTCGGCTCCTCCTTTTATAGTAGCAAGGAGGAGGCCCAGGTGTGCCTGTATTGCTATTGTTGTGGTCGTCGGAGGCGTGTCTGAGCCCTGTAGTGGTATGGCCGGCGGGATGGCCCTTGTCCTTGGCGCTGTCTCTGGTCAAGAAAAGGATGCCCGATCTCTATAGCCTGTCCTTGGACCACGTAGACAAAAGAGGCTGGGTCGGGAGCATGGGCGCGTGTTCGAGCCTGTCCTGTACAGACGTGCGGATGAGACGCTTCCAAGTGTCAATTCGGAGTTGTTGAAATAGCGTTCAGTATGGTGAAAAGATATGGGGTAATCTGGTCCGAGTGTCATATTGGATGGAGGAAGGTAGATTGGACACCGGTCTTGTTGCTGTAGACATCCTGTATTCAGTGGGGTTCGCGTGAGAGCAGGTGGCATCACGTGTTTCCTTGTTGGGACAGTTAGCCGAGGCCAAGCTCGGGCGAGGCAAAGATTCCCGAGACAGAGGCCGGGGTAGGCATTACATGTAGTCACGCTCGGATGGTTGAAGCAGTGGTCGGAGTGGGGGAACAGTGCCCTGTATTCGCGCTCTGACCATTGTCGTGGAGGGTAAAAGTAGATTTGACAAGGTCACGTCGTCCTTTGTTGACTTTACCACACTACACCAAAATCATACACTTCCTACGGTTTTTTAACTTCCTATAGCTTTTATAACAAACCCTAGGAAATAAATAACTTCCGAGAGGCAACTGATAGCTCTAGGAAATAAACATAACTTCCTACGGTATTTTATAAAAGTTGTAGGAAGTTAGCTTTCAAATGCCGACCCTTATGTGTGGTCAAACATACCACTAACTTCCTACGGTCGACTGTAGAAAGTTAGCATGGGCAGCTAACTTCCTACGGCTGCCCATACTAACTTTCTAGAGGCGGCCGTAGGAAGTTAGCGGCTCGTTTGACCACACACAAGGGTCAGCATGTGAAAGCTAACTTTCTACAGTTTTTATAAAATACCGTAGAAAGTTATGTTTATTTCCTAGAGCTTACAGTTGCCTCTTGGAAGTTATTTATTTCCTATGGTTTGTTTAAAGCTGTAGGAAGTTAAAAAACCGTAGGAAGTGTATGATTTTGGTGTAGTGAAGTCTAAATAGGTTGGTATTAGCTCATAGTGTGGTATTTTATTACGGTTAGATCTAAGCAAATATGATCTAACATTATCACTTATATATATCACGTTAACATCTAATATGCGTACGTAGGGCCACCTGGCACCTTCCCCCCTCCCCATCGAGTCCCGTTGAGAGAGTAACAGATAGATAAACAAAATTGATAGGAGCATGTGGCCCTTGGCGTGACCCAGAAAGCCACCTATCCCCTCTTTCATTTCGTGGCCCAATCTAGTGCCCTAGTTCCTGTCCAAGCAGAAAGCCCACTAAGGCAAAAAAGACCAAAGTAATCCGACCGTCTGCGACTCGCAAGCCGCCGCCCCCCGGCGGCCGCCCCCGGCGCGGCACTCTCTGTCTATCCTTCTCCTTTCTCCTCTTGGCTCCTGGTCGTACTGCTTCGAACCCTGCAGCACCGCAGCCGCTAGAGCATCTTATCAAGAAGGGACCTGACAGTGGAGCATCGGATTGGAGCAGGTTGTCGTCCTCTTGCCCATGGCACGCTACTGTTGGAGGTGGACAGTCGAGCTCCCGTGCATGGCGGCGTGGGAGCGGCCGCAAGGTCCGGTCGGCACTCGGCAGTCGGCACACACACACAGAAGCAAGGTAAAGCTCGGCAGCCGTGAGCCAGCATCCAGTACACGGCCAAGACAGGTCCACTTTAAGCGAGACCCAACTCCAATCTCTAGCAAGGCAGCAACAGAAGGTAATAAATAAATTTCCCAAGTCCCAAATCCCAATCCCCCATCCCAAAAAGTTCCTATGTTTATTTCAACGTTGAATTCCTTAATCCTGGATCACGTGTCGATTTTTTTTAGTATTGTAGAATTATACAACGAATTAGGGACTATTATGGCATTAAAATGGTAGTATATGAGATACAAGGGGCAAACCAAACCATCATCGATTGAGCTTTTTTTATTACCAATTTCATATTTTCATCTGGGATGTTGTGAATTTAAGAATAGAATTGAGATATATATATCACCTAATATAAACCTAGAATTTATGAGTCCATTTTGTTATCTAGCCATAGTACCTGTTCGGAACATCTAAAGCTAATAGTTAGTTATCTAATAAATTGTTAGCTGGGTTGAGCGAGATAAGGAATAAATTGTTAGATGTGTGTTAGCTAATAATTAGCTAGGAATGTTTGGAACCTTTACAACTAATTTTAGCAGCTAACTATTAACTTTAGAGGTTCCAAATAGGACCTTAAACCCGACGCGGATGGTGTTAGACCTGGCGCAAGTGGTATACACATTTTTTCAGTATGGCCCTAGGCGTGAAAATTGGCACTGACTTCTCCAAGGCAATGCTACAACGGTTCACAATCTTTCTTCAGTCGCCCTCACCATCACATAGCAAGATAGAATGCGAATTTACCACATGGTCTGAATGCAAAAGCATTCTTTATTTTATTTTACAAAACAGTTCATGATTACAACCGCAACAAAACAGAACATAAAACATACACAGATCCGAAGCAAACAAGTCATTACAACAAAATGCAAACAGATTGTCTCATGAAACAGAAACATTCAACGAGATATAGAAACCAGGACACCATATCACGCTTCAGCTTCCTCGCCTTGGTGCTGCTGCTCCATTTTGTTGGACCCTGCTTCACCCTGCTGCTCCGGTTTTGTCGCAAGCGCCCTTCCTTGTCTGTATGAAAGCCGATAAACAGGTTGGAGCTGCTGGTAGGAGCGGACAAAGCCTGCATTTCTCAGTTCATGTTGGATGTCTTCCGGCGCATCATTTGTATTTGTCAGGCTGAGCTGGACAAGGTTTGAACGGACAAAGCGAAGATCATTAAACTCAGCGACAGCCGGCCATTGCACAGTTCCATCCAACTCTACAGTCTGAAGATATCAAAGGCATTCTCCGGTGAAGACGCAGCAAGAGATCTTGTCGCCTTTGAGCTTCAAGTGGCCAAGGAGATGCATTTGCCCGAGGGCAGTGATCAGCGCAGCGACGTGTCTAGCGCCAATGAGTCCGTGCAGCTCCAGCGACCGGAGTTTGGACATCTTGAGCAGTGGGCAGTTATCTTGATCCCATTCTTCTTCAGTAGCCATCATTCCTGTGTGCAGTTAGCCAATTGTAGTTTGATATCAGGTAAACATCTGCTATTCGACACTTCTGTACAGGTAAGCAGAAAAGAGCAGGTCCTCATTTTTTTATATGTGCAATGTTGCTTTCATGCTACACGAGAGGGGTGAATGCTAGTTGTAAAACAATGGATTATTTGAAATAATGCAGATGAGATTTTCACAACTGTTCTTATGTACTACAATATTTGAAATAAACAACCCTTGCAAGATGTTAGGGTCCTCCTAAAACATATGAATGACCATTGGATTAGTCTAACATTACTCTTTAGGCTTCCTGGACCATGTAAGCAGTCTTTCACAAGTCCACGATGACTTTATTTAAAATATGGAGTTAGCACACACAGGTAGAGATAGTAATTGAGTGGTAGCTGTTAATTCTTGAACTATTGAATTTGGCAAGGACATCAGTTATTGAATTTGGCAAGGACATGTTGCAGGAATTTACATGGCGTCTGTTTTCCCATATTACTATACTGGTAAACTAAAGCTACAAACATGGAGGCAAGCATATTAACTCATTTAATGCCACGTTCACATGTGATATCCTCGAACTTTAGTTTTAAATGATATCAGTGCCAGCTTCCAATGCTTATTATACTTGTTTGCATATTGATATATTTGTTCAAGTTCTTCAAGCTGATGGTGGTAAGTGTGCTCCCTTCCTACTTTCAAGCTTATAGTCTTGTTTAAATTGAATTGTTTTGCGCATGAGGTTTGCTTTTGGAAACATCTTCAGTGCTAATTTGAGACAAGCTCCTGCAAGGCAAGCTGCACTGGCCACAGGGATACCAAACACTGCTGTTTGTGCTTTTTATGATTGAGGAATACTTGAAGAAGCGTACTTGTGGTCTTTATCTTGTGCTGAGATGCATGTTCTTTACCTATCGAACATCAGGTATGTAAATTCATCATCATTTATTTGTTGTTAGTTATATTATGATGTAACTTAGCAAATATCATTTGTACATGTATATTAGACCCCTCGAGCCACCTTGCCGACGCATGAACGAGAAGACGAGTTAGACTTTTTCGAAACCCTCTTCGCTAGTGGAGGTATCGATCATCACTCGTCACAGTACCCCGATGGCGATCGGCGATCGTGAGCTTCCATGTTATGTATTGTGATACTTGAGACTTTCATTATGACTATGTATGAGATATTGTCTCTTATTAGTACTGGATGAGATGTGTTTATGACTATGGATGAGACTTTTGTGATGTAATTGATGAGACTATGAATTTAAATATTGTTATGTGATTGTGTGTGAGATGTTTTATGTGAAAATATGTTGTGCTATATAGTATTGATATATTTGTTATGTTGTGGAATATGGTGTAAAATAAAAATAAACAACATTTGTAATGCTGGTCAAATTAACTTCCTAGAGGCCAATTGGGCTGTAGGAAGTTAGCCAGCTAACTTCCTAGGGGTTACAGTCAGCCGTAGGAAGTTAGTCGTAGGAAGTTAGTCAGCTGACGGCGCTGACGGCATGAAGCTACTAACTTCCGAGAACCTACTAACTTTCGAGAGGCTCATTTGGCTGTAGGAAGTTAGCTAACTTCCTAGAGGGCTCTAGGAAGTTAAGCTAACTTCCGACAAAAAATTTTCGAGAGCCAAACTTTCGACGGGATGGCTTTACTTCCGAGAGTTTAGCTAACTTCCTAGAGTTTGTGGCTAACTTACTAGGGTTTAGGCTCTAGAAAGTTCACTATTTTGGTGTAGTGCCAGCCGTATCTGGGTAGGTAGTCGTAAAGACTACATTAAATGTGCGCGTTCCGGATCAGAGTGGTTGGCCGAGGAGAGCACGACCCGGAGCGTTGTCCAAAACACGGTCGGGCGAAACGTAGTTGTGCCGCCGGCGTGCGGTGCCTCGGGCGGACGCGATTTAGGTCTCGGGTGGCTTTGGAAGGTTGGGAGCGCATTTGTTATGTTACCCCTTCTTACCTAGGTAGGTACCCGACAGGTGGTGTCACATCGGATGTTTCGTGAGATGCGGAAGGGGTTTTCGGCTTCTAATAAAAAAACTAATTACAGTTTCTGTTTATAAATTGCGAGGCGAATTCATCAAGCCTAATTAATCTGTCGTTAGCGAATGCACGGTATTATCAAATTATGGACTAATTAGGCTCAAAAGATGCGTCTCGCAATTTAATTTACACGTAATCTGTGTACTTAGTTATTATTTTCGTATACATACATTTAGTACTCCCTATTTGTGTCCAAACATTTTGATGTGATGGGTCAGCCCCTTATACGATTGCCTTACGTTATGAATGCCAATATAATATTAGAAACGACATCACTAGTGGAAGTCGTTGGTCTTTGTCGCACTGTTTCTACATTTCATTGGGCAGATATCTATGAACTAAATTATTGGCCGCTTAAGTCTATGTTTGATTTGAGAAGGTAGCCACGTGCGTACGGAAGAGGAACCAAAAGGATTTCCTTGAAATTTAAAATTCGTTATAATAACTGCTGCCGACATGTTTTTCGGCATCCAACCTGTCAGATAGCTAGACGTTGACTCAGTTTGGATGAACCATGCACGTGCATTTGCTCGGCCGCCAAACTACGGCCATGTTTGGCACAGCTGCTGTTTGTTGAACTGATAAACTGTTATAGAAGCTGTCTGTTTGATAGAACTTCTGCTTAAATTTATGAAGAAACTGAAAATAAACTATGCCAAACAGGACCAATGAAAGCTATTTTCGACAACCAGCAACCATAAAAAATAAGTCTTATATCGTTAAAAATAAACTATTTTCGATGGTATAAGGATTATTTTCGGTGGTTCATGACTGCCAGAAAAAACCCGAAAATACTGTGTTGTAGACGGGAGATGTGCACGTGAAATTAATCTGGATCGTCGTCTCGTCAACCATTGCGGTGCTGACGGTCTGATTTTCCTGCAACCAGCAACTTGAAAGAGACAGTCTAGGAGGATTGTCATTTGTCTGCACCTTGCATTGGTCAAAAATATATAAAGCTTGGCTTCTACGTACGTGCTGGCCCTGGTGGTCAAAGATGATCTTCAAGAAAACATCCTGGATTTTCCTCTTTCATATTCATATTCACCGTCAATACGCGTGTATGATTTGGCTTTGTATAAGCCAAAGTCAATTGTTAGAGATGAACCAAAGCCTCCCTCATCGATCCCCCTCCATCCTATATATATAAGAAATCTATCCAAGCAACAAACTTGGCATTCTGGCCTGTTCTTAATTATTGCCAGGACAGGAGAAACAAACAAAGATGAGGCCTCAGCTGATACTCGTCGGCACTCTGGCTGTTCTCGCCATCCTCGCAGCTCTCGGCGAAGGTGACCACGCGAATCCTCTCCTCACCCTTGTTTTGTTTAATTTTCATCAGATACAAGTCAATTGTTATACATATATGCAAAACTACTAGTGATTTTTTGACTAACCAAGCGTCGGCACCAGGCTCGTCGTCCTGGCCGTGCTGCAACAACTGCGGTGCTTGCAACAGGAAGCAGCCGCCTGAGTGCCAGTGCAATGACGTGTCGGTGAACGGGTGCCATCCGGAGTGCATGAACTGCGTCAAGGTCGGTGCAGGAATTCGTCCCGGCATGGGCCCCGGCCCCGTCGTCACCTACCGCTGTGATGACGTTCTCACAAACTTCTGCCAGAGCAGCTGCCCGGAGGCGTAGTTGCTGGGTGGTGGTGTCTTCTTCTGACGCCATGGGACGCCAGTACGCAACCAGTTTGCTTCTCTCCAGCTTCGTCAGACAAGAAATAGATAAATAAACAAATGTCACCGGCCGCTCTGTTCGGTGCTTGCTCTTGTTCGTCGTCAGAGAAGAAATAGATAAATAAATAAATAAATAAATAAATAGCCATATGCATGTCGTCTCACGGTTACAACAGGAGTTGCCTTCGTCTAAACCAGCCTAAGGCTATCCACACTCGTATATATAACTCTAAATTTTTACCTATAAAAATTTTTGTCCTAGATAGCAAAATTCTTTACTCTATATTATAATTCTCTACGGTTATATGTACTTTATATCTCAACTCTATACCAACTATCGCATATTATATTATTTCTTTCTGCCACACGCGTACAGCCACATCGTCTTTCGCGGTTAGCGCACAAGTTTACGCTGTGGAAGGGGGTTGTGGCCAGTTGTCCTAGGGCGAGACGGAGAGGGAAACCCCCTTTTGATTTTTCTAATTTTGATATTTGGTTTGAAGTTTTGGAACGGAATTTTAGAAGACATTGTGGGGAAATTTGCAGTGAACTTTGAGGGATGTTTGGAGAGGATTTATCTAAAATATTTGGAGATATCTGTTGGTGCCGATCTGGACGCCAAACACAAGAACGAACCACCTGATGGTGCTATCTGCGGAGGCGCGGACGGTCTGCCGCACAAGATCAGACTGTCCCACGATCTGGCGCAGGAGTAGCTCCTCTACGTACGTCTGGACGGTCCGCGCCTAGGGCTCGGACGGTTCGCGATAGCACAGAGCGTCGTCTTCTTCGCAGCAGACCTAGATCTCACATCCCGAGAAGGACCACATCAGGGAGGAGAGATTCTAGAGTGTCTTGGCGTCAGCAGTCCACTCAAGACGCCTCTAGTCGACGTAGAGCCGAAGAGAGATGAAAATTCGAGGTAGAGGGAGGCTAAACTATAGCTACTCCTAATACATAAAGTAAAAACGATAAGTACATTTGATTGTATCGATTGTGGGGTGTTCAATCGATTGTAGCCCTTCATCAATATAAAGGGGAGGTCTGGACCCGTTACAACTTACAAGTCGATTCTCAAATTAATCCCGCAGGTTTAGCTAACAAATCCCACAAGAAATCTGGAACCCTAACTGATTCTGCGCACACGCGGACAGTCTGTGCTGCTACGGCGGACAGTCCGGACCGCGGACGTTTTTTGCGCTCAACATATGTCGCCTGCCTTTTGGTGTAGGTTGACGAACCAAAAGCATATGCACTACCAGCACCCTTCGGAAAACAATAGATTTCATAAAATCATTTTGTTCCCGAAGTAAGAACTAAGCCTGATGCAAGTCACCGATTTTTCAAACCAATAGGGTGATCATTCAATAGAGCTCTAACGAATAAAGGTAGTTTTGGATTGCATCTTTCTCGACCATGACCATCTGATCAACGGATCAAAAGGTATAGAATGGAGATGCCCCCGATCTAAATAGACAAAGGGACTATGCATGTACTATGGGTTCATCGCCGTACCATTCCATATTTGAACAGGACAATATATCGATGATGAGTAGGCGGGTGAAAAGTATCCTGGCATGACAGGATAGATAAGCGATGCTTGTTGCATCGCCTTTCGGACCGTTTTGTTTTAGCGGGTGACCGTGGTTTCTTTGTTGGCCGATCGCGTAGAACGGCCTTCTTGCTAGCATATTTGGCGATCAAAAGTAGGGCCGACTTTGACTAGCCGACCATATGTGTTATGTTTGCTTTGTCCCTGTGTCCCCTTTTTTCTTTGTGTGAAGGCTGACTTTTTTTTAAAAAAACTCCTTGGAGGAAAAAAAACAACTCTCAATCAATGTCCATCTTAAGCTATTCATGTTTTCTCATAAACATTTACAGGAATCAGAAAACTATGCACCATAAAACTTATTGGACTATCATGAAAACGCTTAGGGCTTGTTCGGTTAGCTCTCAATCCATGTGGATTGAGTGAGATTGAGTGGGTTTAAATCCCGAGTAAGTCAAACTTCTTCTTAAATTTTTCCAATCCAATCCAATCCATGGGTAACGGGATTAACCGAACAAGCCCTTAATAGGATACACACATAACGGGCTACCTGAGGTTTCACAAGCTAATGCTCTGCTCATCTTATCAACTAGCAGAGCACAAAGATATGTAAATATTTTAGACATCTTCCTCCTTAATTGCTGTAATACCCAAAAATGTAAGATAAAAGCATAGTTGAGATACATACATGGTCTTTGCTTATGTTTATTGTAACATGTGAACCAACACCTCAAAAGTCATTAATTAATTAGTGACACTTAAAGTAATTTGTGCATCATGCTGTGATTTCTTTGTTTGTGCATTCACTCATAAAGATAATGATAAAAGAAATATGCAAATGGTAAAATCAATAAAATATAATTATGTTAATGTTGTGAATTGAGACTTAATTTACAATTCTAGAAATTGGAGAAGTAAAGGAAAACTACTATACAAAATAAAACAAAATATGGGATAAATGAAACCTTGCCATGATGGTTTGACCAAACTACACAATTAAAATGGGTTCAAATTCCCAAATAGGTTTGAATTCAAATTTGGATTTAAAGGAATTAAGGATAAAAGAAAACAGAAAATAAAATCCAAAAAAAAAGAAAAAGGGAAAACATGGCAACTGGGCTCACTGCTGGGATTTCGGCCCACCTAGTGATTTCCTCGCGCCAGCCCGCTACACCGAATCCGTGAGTGCGCCGACAGGTGGGGCCACGTTGTCATCTCTCTCCCTCGCAACCGAGCGCGAAGTCTTCGCCGCAACGACCGCCGCGAGAACGCCGGAGCTGCTGGTGGCCGAACCCTCCGAACCGCGCGGCGTACGACTCGGTACTACGCCCTGCTCACCATTTAATAGTCGGGTCTTTCCCCTCCTCGCGACACCAGCCATATACCCGCCACCGCCGTGCCGCGGAGGTAAACCAGCCGCCGTTGGTGATTCTCGTCACTGTGTGGTTTCCGTCCTCGGCGGGGGGCCGAGTAGGATCGTAACCGTCCAGGGAAGCCGGTCGCGCGTTCAATTGGAGTTTTGTGTCATTGTGGTGTGCGAATTGCTCGCCGCTGTGACCACTGCAGGCGAGTTCCGCCCCTCCCCGTGGGCGAGCGTCTCCTTACCTCGGCCGACCATTGGTGAGTCTCCACCGTGTCCGTTCCTCCTTCCTCCGAGTTATGCTCTAGCGAATTGCAGAATGGTGTAGCTAAGCTTCTAGGTCCGCTGCCCGTCCATGGTGCCACCGCAGCGCGCCATGTACCGAGTCCAGCGCTTGCCGTCGACCAAAATTGGTTGGGGGATTAAGTTTAGGGAGGCATCAATCGTGTGTAGTGCGAGTTAATTGGCCAAATGGTGCTCGGGTTGGCCGAATTCGAAACTCCGGCGATGCTCCGCCGAGTGGGTGGTATGCGCCGCCGTCTCGGGGTAGGAGGGGGGGGCTGTCCGGGCGCCGTTGGATGCAAGGCGAACGGCTCTGATTAGATCGGCGCTAGCGTTTCACCTCGGGTCAATCTGAGTCGTTGATCTCGCATCGTGCGGTTAGGGCGTGATCTCGGGATATTTAAATCCGAACCACCGGTCCTTGATCCAACGGCTAGCGTAGCGGGCAGGTTCGGTTTGATGATAGGTTCATCGGTGCCGTTCGGATCTAATCCAACGGCCCATATCTAACGATACCCTTCGCGGGTCAACTTTACTAAAGAGACCCTATAGTTTTAATTATTCAACCCGCCGTCCTCTCCACTGTTTCCTGAGTCTTAGGAGTTTTACCCCGTAGCCCCTGACTTTTCTAGAAATCGAGGCCCAGTCCAGAGATGTTTAAAAACAGAGAAATAATATTAGAAATTCATTTTTAATACAAAAACAAATCTAGAAACTTGTAAAATTCATAGAAATTCCATTTTTGGTCCAAATTGAACCATTCCAACTTCTAAAATTTTGTAATATTGTTCTCTATCATTTAGTGTCTCTGTTTGGTCATGAAAGCAGTAAGAAAATTAATTTATCATTTAATATTATTTCAAGCACATTAAATCTTAGGAAATTCATAACTTAAAATCTATAACTCCAAAATTAATAATTCCAGTTCCAATGATCTCATTTTTATGTGTAGATTTTTACTGTATATTTTGTTTGCATGTTTTATGTGATGTTAATTTATGCTATACTATGTATGTATTGTGTTGATACGAGTAGACGAGCAAGCCACTGTGGATTCTGAGGTTCAGCAAGTAGAGGTAGCTGAGCAGGAGCTCATTGAAGGCAGTTGTGCCCTTGATCACTTCTTTTACCCACTCATGTTCTAATTAATCATAATGATCTGCATAGGTTAATTTGATGGGACCTAATAGGTTACCCTAGTTTGTCTATCTTTATGCCTTGTTTACCACTAAACTTTCTAGGTAGTACTTGCTAGTGCTATATGTGGATTTGGGCATTGAGATACATATTATTCATACTTTTGTTATCAGTTGCTATTTACTGTTCATGATAAGATCATTATGTTAATTGGAACATGGAGAACCACTCGGGAAAACAGTGCTACCACAAGGGTTTAATGGGACGCCCTTGGCCGATTAATTAGGAAAGCTAGTGGAAGACTACCTTACCCGAAAGGGGCAAGGGCAGTAGGGGAGTGGTCAGTGTAGGGAGGCCCTCAGGAGGATTTTGCTGCGATGGCGGTCCTGCAAGGGATTCCTGCATTGGAGCTTCCTATAAACTGTAGCGGGTTTTCTGAAGCTAGTGGAACTTTGTAAAGGCCTCGTAGTGTTACCCTGCCTCGCCTCCTCGGTAGAGGTGTATGGGAAGTCGCGATCCCTTGGCAGATGAGTAACATGACTTGTGGGTAAAGATGTGCAACCTCTGCAGAGTGTAAAACTGGTATACTAGCCGTGCTCACGGTCATGAGCAGCTCGGACACTCACATGATTAAATTATGGAACTAAATTCAATTTGTCATATGCATTGCATTGCAGGTGAGGTTGTTACTTTTGTTCTTCTATTTAATTGGGTTGGTATTTACTTGTACTTAGTAACTGCTAATAAAATTTTGACCAACTTTAAAAGCAATGCTCAGCTCTAACCATCCTCTTTGGTAAGCCTTACACTTCACTGGAGCTCCCACCTTTGGCGAGTTCATGCACATTATTCCCCACAACTTGTTGAGCTATGAACGTATGTGAGCTCACTCTTGCTGTCTCACACCCCCCCACAGGTCAAGAGCAGGTACCACAGGATGAGGCACATGAAGGATGCTTTGATGTGTTCGTGAGAGGTCTAGGCCGTCGTCTCCCAGTCAACTTTGGGTTGCTGGACCGTTGTCTCCTTATAATGTAATTAATTAATTATTTTGTATAGAACTCCTATTATATAGTAAATATGTGACATTCGATCATGTGCCATGATTTATCATATGTGTGAGACTTGGTCCCAGCACACCTGGTGATTATGTTCGCGCCTGGGTCTTGGTGCCCCGAAACCCGGGTGTTACAGAAGTGGTATCAGAGGAATGTTGACGGTAGGACGAAACCTAGATAGAACTGGACAACCATTATCTACTTTTCTTTGCTACTCTGATTCTTTTCTAAACTTTTCTTAATCTTTTCTCATCTATTTCCGCTTTACTCTGATTATTCTTACCTCTTTATTTCTAAAGACAAATGTGGATTTCACACTTTGAAATCATGTGCCTAAAGTGACCTTTAGGAAAAGGAGACCCACTCTTAAGAATAAAAACAAAACTATTTTTATAAGTTATCTATATGCTTGAATGCTTGTTCTTATGATATTTGTCTGATTTGGATCTTTGATTGAGTGTGATGAGTTGTGGAGTAATGTCCACAATTACATCTGCATATACATATAGGCATAAATAGAATTCATAAGGTAACTAGACAACTTAGATTATCCTCCATAAAAGTGTACCTATTTCATATATATCCCTCTTATCTTAAAAGACTCTCTCTTAATAAGATCCATCTTGTCTTAAAAGATACTCTCTTACATTAATAGATTCATCTCGTCTCAAAAAGATTTTCATCTGATCCCAATAGATCTAACTGACCTCAAAAGATTCTACCTTATCCTAATGGATTCATCTTGCCCTAATAAGCATATTTATCCCACACTAGTGTAACCACCATGACCTAATCCAAAATAATGAGATCTTAACTAGTTTAATCTAGTCGTACCAACCTAATCTAGATTCTATCTAATCTATTATGATCTAATCTAGTGTAAGTTACTTAATGTTGGTACAAAGGATAAGGCCATACTCCTAATTCACTTAAGACTAAATTGGTGACTTAAATCAACTCGGCTATACCCAACAACTTGACCTACATAACAGATCTATCTTAACCTCTTGTCCCAAACCCAGATGGAGACACCAAGGAGCAAGAAGGAGGAGATCAACCTCGACATGGAAGAATAGGAGTCAAATCAGATCTCGAGATGATTCAAATTTACCACCTTGGACAGAGTCTTCCCTTACCAAGTTCTTCTTACCATCAGCTAACCTCACTCTGACCATCTCTCTTCTTACCTGTGTGTCTAAACATAGAAGATACCCATGCATTTCTAAGTACTTGCTAAATAGTATTTTAAAAAGAGAAAGAGAGAGACTCTTAATTTTTGAATCAATTAGAAACTACAATCTCAATTATAAACCAACCTCGGTATAACCCTTCTGCTTACTAATCTCGAGGACGAGATTATTTTTAAGGGGGGTAGGCTTTGTAATACCCAAAAATGTAAGATAAAAGCATAGTTGAGATACATACATTGTCTTTGCCTATGTTTATTGTAACATGTGAACCAACACCTCAAAAGTCATTAATTAATTAGTGACACTTAAAGTAATTTGTGCATCATGCTGTGATTTCTTTGTTTGTGCATTCACTCATAAAGATAATGATAAAAGAAATATGCAAATGGTAAAATCAATAAAATATAATTATGTTAATGTTGTGAATTGAGACTTAATTTACAATTCTAGAAATTGGAGAAGTAAAGGAAAACTACTATACAAAATAAAACAAAATATGGGATAAATGAAACCTTGCCATGATGGTTTGACCAAACTACACAATTAAAATGGGTTCAAATTCCCAAATAGGTTTGAATTCAAATTTGGATTTAAAGGAATTAAGGATAAAAGAAAACAGAAAATAAAATCCAAAAAAAAGAAAAAGGGAAAACATGGCAACTGGGCTCACTGCTGGGATTTCGGCCCACCTAGTGATTTCCTCGCGCCAGCCCGCTACACCGAATCCGTGAGTGCGCCGACAGGTGGGGCCACGTTGTCATCTCTCTCCCTCGCAACCGAGCACGAAGTCTTCGCCGCAACGACCGCCGCGAGAACGCCGGAGCTGCTGGTGGCCGAACCCTCCGAACCGCGCGGCGTACGACTCGGTACTACGCCCTGCTCACCATTTAATAGCCGGGTCTTTCCCCTCCTCGCGACACCAGCCATATACCCGCCACCGCCGTGCCGCGGAGGTAAACCAGCCGCCGTTGGTGATTCTCGTCACTGTGTGGTTTCCGTCCTCGGCGGTGGGGCGAGTAGGATCGTAACCGTCCAGGGAAGCCGGTCGCGCGTTCAATTGGAGTTTTGCGTCATTGTGGTGTGCGAATTGCTCGCCGCCGTGACCACTGCAGGCGAGTTCCGCCCCTCCCCGTGGGCGAGCGTCTCCTTACCTCGGCCGACCATTGGTGAGTCTCCACCGTGTCCGTTCCTCCTTCCTCCGAGTTATGCTCTAGCGAATTGCAGAATGGTGTAGCTAAGCTTCTAGGTCCGCTGCCCGTCCATGGTGCCACCGCAGCGCGCCATGTACCGAGTCCAGCGCTTGCCGTCGACCAAAATTGGTTGGGGGATTAAGTTTAGGGAGGCATCAATCGTGTGTAGTGCGAGTTAATTGGCCAAATGGTGCTCGGGTTGGCCGAATTCGAAACTCCGGCGATGCTCCGCCGAGTGGGTGGTATGCGCCGCCGTCTCGGGGTAGGAGGAGGGGGGGCTGTCCGGGCGCCGTTGGATGCAAGGCGAACGGCTCTGATTAGATCGGCGCTAGCGTTTCACCTCGGGTCAATCTGAGTCGTTGATCTCGCATCGTGCGGTTGGGGCGTGATCTCGGGATATTTAAATCCGAACCACCGGTCCTTGATCCAACGGCTAGCGTAGCGGGCAGGTTCGGTTTGATGATAGGTTCATCGGTGCCGTTTGGATCTAATCCAACGGCCCATATCTAACGATACCCCTTCGCGGGTCAACTTTACTAAAGAGACCCTATAGTTTTAATTATTCAACCCGTCGTCCTCTCCACTGTTTCCTGAGTCTTAGGAGTTTTACCCCGTAGCCCCTGACCTTTCTAGAAATCGAGGCCCAGTCCAGAGATGTTTAAAAACAGAGAAATAATATTAGAAATTCATTTTTAATACAAAAACAAATCTAGAAACTTGTAAAATTCATAGAAATTCCATTTTTGGTCCAAATTGAACCCTTCCAACTTCTAAAATTTTGTAATATTGTTCTCTATCATTTAGTGTCTCTGTTTGGTCATGAAAGCAGTAAGAAAATTAATTTATCATTTAATCTTATTTCAAGCACATTAAATCTTAGGAAATTCATAACTTAAAATCTATAACTCCAAAATTAATAATTCCAGTTCCAATGATCTCATTTTTATGTGTAGATTTTTACTGTATATTTTGTTTGCATGTTTTATGTGATGTTAATTTATGCTATACTATGTATGTATTGTGTTGATACGAGTAGACGAGCAAGCCACTGTGGATTCTGAGGTTCAGCAAGTAGAGGTAGCTGAGCAGGAGCTCATTGAAGGCAAGTTGTGCCCTTGATCACTTCTTATACCCACTCATGTTCTAATTAATCATAATGATCTGCATAGGTTAATTTGATGGGACCTAATAGGTTACCCTAGTTTGTCTATCTTTATGCCTTGTTTACCACTAAACTTTCTGGGTAGTACTTGCTAGTGCTATATGTGGATTTGGGCATTGAGATACATATTATTCATACTTTTGTTATCAGTTGCTATTTACTGTTCATGATAAGATCATTATGTTAATTGGAACATGGAGAACCACCCGGGAAAACAGTGCTACCACAAGGGTTTAATGGGACGCCCTTGGCCGATTAATTAGGAAAGCTAGTGAAAGACTACCTTACCCGAAAGGGGCAAGGGCAGTAGGGGAGTGGTCAGTGTAGGGAGGCCCTCGGGAGGATTTTGCTGCGATGGCGGTCCTGCAAGGGATTCCTGCATTGGAGCTTCCTATAAACTGTAGCGGGTTTTCTGAAGCTAGTGGAACTTTGTAAAGGCCTCGTAGTGTTACTCTGCCTCGCCTCCTCGGTAGAGGTGTATGGGAAGTCGCGATCCCTTGGCAGATGGGTAACATGACTTGTGGGTAAAGATGTGCAACCTCTGTAGAGTGTAAAACTGGTATACTAGCCGTGCTCACGGTCATGAGCAGCTCGGACACTCACATGATTAAATTATGGAACTAAATTCAATTTGTCATATGCATTGCATTGCAGGTGAGGTTGTTACTTTTGTTCTTCTATTTAATTGGGTTGGTATTTACTTGTACTTAGTAACTGCTAATAAAATTTTGACCAACTTTAAAAGCAATGCTCAGCTCTAACCATCCTCTTTGGTAAGCCTTACACTTCACTGGAGCTCCCACCTTTGGCGAGTTCATGCACATTATTCCCCACAACTTGTTGAGCTATGAACGTATGTGAGCTCACTCTTGCTGTCTCACACCCCCCACACGTCAAGAGCAGGTACCGCAGGATGAGGCACATGAAGGATGCTTTGATGTGTTCGTGAGAGGTCTAGGCCGTCGTCTCCCAGTCAACTTTGGGTTGCTGGACCGTTGTCTCCTTATAATGTAATTAATTAATTATTTTGTATAGAACTCCTATTATATAGTAAATATGTGACATTCGATCATGTGCCATGATTCATCATATGTGTGAGACTTGGTCCCAGCACACCTGGTGATTATGTTCGCGCCTGGGTCTTGGTGCCCCGAAACCCGGGTGTTACAATTGCATTCAGGTCTGAGGAGAAATGGTAAGAATCTGTATGAACCATATGATCACTGAAGCATCCCTACGACTTGACTCATCATTGGACGATCATGTGGCTTCATCTGAATGCATAAAGACATGTATTATTTCTTCAACCATCTTCCTCAGATATTGCAGTAAGCTCCGATGAGAAATGGTAAGAATCTGCTGCAGGCATATTAGGATCATCATCATCACAGAAGAATGGCCTAGAAGGCATTTGCAGGCCCAGGCCATGAGTGCCACACTCGAGCATCTCTATAACCTCGCTCATGGTCGGACGATCCTGCGGCTTCATTTGAATGCAACGTAGCCCAACGATGCACAGTTTCCTCTCCAACTCATGCATGTCTGCCGCAACAGAAATCTCGCCAGCGTCTTGTTCCGCTAGGCGGTCATAAACCCAGGCTGGGTAGTATGCTCGGCTTGAGTTGGCTGCATTTTGGTCTGCGTTCCTTCGCCCTCCTGCCATCTCGAGCAGTAGCATACCAAAACTATAAACATCAGATTTGCTTGATATGGCACCAAAGCTACGAGATATCATTTCAGGAGCTATGTACCCAATAGTTCCCCGCATGGCGCTTGCTGGCACAAAGCTCTTGTCTCTCGGGTACAACTTGGCAAGGCCAAAGTCAGAAACTTTTGGGACAAAATTGCTGTCCAAAAGAATGTTGTGTGGCTTGATGTCAAAGTGAAGGATCTGCATGTCGCACCCTAGATGCAGGTAGTTGATTCCCCTTGCAATGCCCAAAGCAATCTCGTTGAGCATATCCCAAGAAAAACTTCTTTCGGCCGAGAATATGTACTTGTCAAGAGAACCATTGGGCATGTACTCATAGACCAGTGCCCTTCTCATTTCCTCTGCACAGAAGCCCACAAGGCGAACCACATTGATGTGGTGAATCCTACCGATGGTGGAGACCTCACTGATGAACTCGTCCCCATTGCAGTTCGAGTTGCCCAGCATCTTGACGGCAACATGCATATTGCCTGAGAGTAGTGCACCCTTGTATACGGAGCCGTATCCTCCTTGACCCAACTTGTCTCTGAAATGGCCAGTGATCGCAGTGATGTCAGTGTAGGCAAACCTAGTAGGACCAAGCATTTGTTGCATGTGGAGGAATTTCTCGACAGCGTCAATTGCTATCGTTGTTTTCCAGTACTTGTGGGCAAGGAACATCTGTACTGCTAGTGCTGTGAACACAAACCTGAACAGTACTGTCAAACAAGTTGGCAAAATGTGTTAAACCATACATATATACATGTAGGAAATTGTTAAAGATTAGAAGAAGGTGAATCTAACGTACCAAGTAACGTTGTGATTTTAACACCAGTCACTACGGATATCACATCGAAATCTAAAATAACAGTTGTGGCATTGTAACTCTCTGCGCACTTGAGAAGAAATACATCACTCCAAAAGAAAGCACGAGTTATACCAACGATGCCTCCGCTAGACAATTGCTCGTGGAAGTACCTGCAGGGTCAACATTATTTAGGCATGCAATGCTGGGAAACCAAACTCGCAAGGACATATAGAACCAACCAACGACTCCAGACTCACCTGGTAAAATTATTTAGGCATGTCTTGAATATCCAAGAAGTATTATGGTAGCTATAATCATATTCGTCCTTTGGGAATCCAACAGAAAATCCCTTCTTTACCACTTGTATGATATCTGCATAACTTGCATTAGTACCCTTCGGATTGGTACCAAAGGAAATCTCGGCCAAGTATCCACAAAAAGGTTCAAGAGATCCGACTGTGCAAGCCCCATACTGTACATATATATAAACAAAGGAACTGCTCCCACTCAGGCAAGTAACGGGCTTGTACCCCAAGTTATTCGTAATCCTAACTGCTCTCGAACAATTAACAAAGCATGCCCACAAAGAGGCATCATCAGTGGGCAAATCGATATGGGTATGTTTACCACTTCTCCAGAACAATCCCTCAGAAGTGTAAGGAAACTGATCCCAACGAGGAAGAGGGCAGCTGCTGTGCATATCCAAATTGGCGTCCACAACCCAGAAGGAACGATTGGTATAGTTGATGCTGGTGACAAAATATGTCCCCGTGTTGATGCGAATTGTAGCCTTGCCGTTGCTACAGACCAGCTCGTATGCTTTTACACCGCACTCTTCTGGGTCGCCTGGCCTACGGAAAGGTTTGGATATGTTGCCAAGATCACCACAGGAGAAATGAGGACACGGACCTTGGCCACCAGCATCTACAGTCACAGAAATAAATAAATAAAAAAAATATACAAGTAAAGCTTGCCAGATAGTGGAAGGATGAAGATCACCACAGGAGAAATGAGGACACTGACCTTGGCCTCCAGCATCTGCGGCACCAACTGCAGTCACAGAAATAAAAAAGACAAGTAAAGCTTGCCAGGATGCAGAAGAGTGAAGAAATGCTGCAGGTGCACATGAGTTCACCATGAGAGATTTTTAGATGCAGGAATGCTTCCTAGGGTGTTGGCTATGGACAGACTAACAAGGACGCTTAGTTATTTGAGAACACAACAGCAGGCCTGACATGCATCACCACACTTTTTGACTTTGCGTTTACTTTAGCACAGCAGGAAGTTTCATGGAAACTTGGAATTTCTCCTCACCATACAATTGCAATTACTAATTGGACTACACAGACAGGATTAGTGCTGATAATGAAACAGGCCCGGCATGATTGAGATGCCTTTTGACTCGGACAAAACTTCTTTCTTTCCAAGTCTTCAACAAAGACAGGACTGATGAGCAGCGTTTACTCCAAGTCAACTTGAGCACACGGAAGTTTCATGGAAACTCAGAGCATCTTATTTGCTCCCACCTACTCAACCTCTTTGTTGGAGGCTAAAATAAGCTTGGCGGACGGTCCGGCCCTGAGGCCGGACGGTCCGCGGTCCGGACTGTCCGCGGTGGTGGCGCGGACAGTCCGCGCGCGCGCAGAGTCAGTTAGGGTTCCTAGTTTCTCGTGGGATTTGTTACCTAAAACCGCGGGATTAACTCAGGAAACAGTTGGAAACGGATCCAGACCTCCCCCTTTATATAGATGAAGGGCTACGGCCGATTAAACCCCCAACAATCGAACCAATACAACTTCTATCTCGCATTTATTTTCAGCACAATTAGGAGTAGTTCTAGTCTAGTTCTAGTTTAGCCCTAGTTTAGTATTCCAATCCCCAAATTCTCTGCCTCTCCTCGACTCTACGTCGATTAGAGGAGTCTAGGTCGGCCGGCCCGAGCCTAGACAACTCCTAGGATCTCTCCTCCCCGACGGGGTCCCTCCCGGGAGCGAGATCCAGGCGCCGCCGGCGATCTTCCGCCGCCCCTGCGCACGCGCGGACCGTCCGGCCCTAGAGCGCGGACCGTCCGGCCGTCAGGCAGGGAACCCGAGCTCCTGCACCAGGTCGCGGACCGTCCGGCCCTGTGCCGCAGACCGTCCGCGTCTGACCAGAGAGCACCGCCACGTCGCGCCAGGTCGCGGACCGTCCGGCCCCAAGCCGCGGACCGTCCGCGCCTGACCAGAGAGCACCGCCGCTGGTTCTTTTGAGTGATTGGCGCCTCCGAAAAGGTGTCAACATACTTTTGGCGACTCTGCTGGGGACTAGGTGTCTAGATCTGCTAAAAATCGGCCCATAAATGGCCGGTTCTAAGGATCCCACCAAGATCTCCACTACCAACATCATCAAGCCGGCCATGGAGGCGCTCCCGGCTGATGACCAAAGGCCCTTTGAAGACCTCGTAATGCGCGATGAGAAGGAGGTGATGCGGCAATGGAACGAACAACGCGACAAGGAAGAGGCGGAACTGCTGCATAAACTCTCCGAAAGGCGCAAGGAGGCGGCGGACAAGTACTTGTCACACTTCACGGTAGATCGCCACCAGAAGATCGTCCGTCAAGGGGAGATCGATATGGAATCTCTCCTACCGCCACTTCAGGGTCCCGCTGTAAGTACTCCAGACCTATCTCTTACGACTTTCATGGATCAACGAGGAGATCAGTTAAAGCAATATGTAGATGAATCTATTAAAATGCATTTACGTGCATACGAGAAATCAGCTGCTCCTAACTTTCCATCACGAGAGTCTAATACAGTGCCACCCACGTCAAACACATCGGCTATAAACAGGTCACCCTTGACCCAGCCATCATATGGTATGCCGATGCACGCTTTCGTGTCACCATCACAGCCGCAACCACTAGGCACACGGCAGGTACTGGACGCGACCGGACCGTCCGAGCATCATCTCAGACAGTCTGGTCATACCGAGGACCGTCCGGCGTATTTCGTCGGGCCGTCCGACCAGATGCAGGCCCGCACACAAAACACTCAGGTCGCACCGTACATGGCCGGACCATCAGGGTACAACCCTGAACACTTCGGCCCCATCACGGACCGTCCGGTGCATCACGCCGGACCGTCCAGATATGTTGCGGACCGTCCGCCATCTTACGCCGGACCGTCCGGATATGGCATGAACCGGCCGACGTATTACGCTGGACCATCTGACTCTACACGAGTCCACGCGCAGACTACTCAAGTCGCACCATATATGACCGATCCGTCCGGGTACAGCCCTGGACCATTCGGCCCGATCGCGGACCGTCCAGTTCTCTACGACAGACGGTCTGGGTACGAGACTACCCACGTAGCACCATATACGGCTGGACAATCCGGATATACCTTCAGACCATTTGGCCAGGTCGCGGACCATTCGGCCTCTTACGCCGGACCGTCCGGATTTGCATACGCAGAGCCGAGAGCTGCGCAATACGCACAGTTCCCACATTCATCGCAGCAACATTATGGTGCCCCACCAGCAACACATTATAATCATGCCATACCACCTCATGGACATAGGGCTGAATACTATTCGGCCACAAGAGAGCCTGAGGGGTATAGGGCAGGAGCTGGTGACATTAATAGGACACCTAACACACACCTCAAACATACCTGGGAGGAAAGCCGACAGAGTAATGTCAGGCAACCTGAAATCTCCACCCACAAACTTAATGGATGGTCGCCGGACATGGCAGAGAGGGTCAGAGACGAGGTAGCCGGGATGTTCAGGGACAAACTCGGTGTTAGTGTGTCAGGTACAGGGCAATCGTATCAGAAGCCTTATAGCCACCGATTCGACACCGTGCCATACCCACAGGGAACTAGAATACCAGACTTCTCTAAGTTTTCTGGTGAAAGTGGGAAAAGCACACACGAACATATAAGCCAATTCATAGCACACTTGGGAGAATTGGCTGATGGGGAAGCCTACCGCGTTCGTTTATTCTCGTTGTCCCTTACTGATACTGCATTTGCATGGTACGCAGCTTTGCCACCAAACTCTATTAACTCTTGGGAAGAATTAGAGCAGAAATTTCATGAACACTTCTTCTCAGGAGAACATGAGTTAGAATTGGCTGACTTAGCTTCAGTCCGACAGGGGCCTGAAGAATCGGTTAATGACTATATCCGGAGATTCCGGGACACTAGAAACCGATGCTTTCAGATTCATGTCGCAGAAAAAACAACTGACAGGGCTAGCTTTCAATGGGTTGCGACCCTACTTAAAAGAAAAATTAGATGGCACCCAATTCTTTTCATTAGTGCACTTACACCAGCGGGCTATGACCTGTGAAAGCCGAAGTAAGGAAACATCAAAATCGGCTAGCCATAAGATGCATTTAGTGGGATACGATAATTCGGACGATGAATCCACGGATGTATACACCGCCGAACTGGTTTGGCCAGGACAGGCTAAACCTTCAGCGTGTTCTGCTTTACAGTCGATTCGAAAGAATCGACAAGAGGAAGTTAAGTTTACTTTTAATGTTGCCAAATGCGATAAAATATTTGACGAGTTACTGAAAAACGGCAACATTAAATTAACTCATAGTATTCCTCCTCCTGATGAATTAAAGAGACGTGCTTATTGTAAGTGGCATAATTCCTTTTCTCATGCCACCAATGATTGTAATGTTTTTCGTCGACAGATACAATCGGCCATAAATGAGGGTCGATTGGCTTTTCAGGAGATGCAAGTAGACACACAACCCTTTCCTGTTAATACAATAGAACTCACATGCAAAAAGGTCTTGGTTCGGCCCGAAATGGCTGATAAAGGCAAAGGCAAGAGCATCGTCATCAGCAATTCTCGCATGTCAGATATATCACAAAAGGAGATTGCTCGAAAGGCTTCGGACGAGAAGGCTAAAAGGTCCGAAGACGCCGGGGGGCAGACACAGTTAATAAACCAAACACATCAGCCTAGCCCCAGCATCGTAGATGGTCCGACACCTACGTGCGGACAATCCGGTGCTCAGACAAACGGTCCGGCTAACTCAGCCGGACAGTCCACCTATGACCAAAGGCGTCAACCTCTACACAAAGCAAGGAAAAAGACGCAAGGTCAAAGCACATATAATCGGCTGATCAAAGCCGATCCTACTTTTGATCAGTTGCTCTCCAAAAATACTAGCAAAAAGACTGTTCCACGTGATCGGTCAACAAAGAAACCCCGGTCACCCGCTAAAACAAAACGGTCAAACAAAACGACCCGAAAGGCGACACAACAAGCATCGCTTATTCATTCTATGAGACCAGGGTACTTTCCACCTATTTACTCATCGTCGGTATATTATCCTGTTCAAACATGGAATGGCATGACGATGAATCCATGGTACATGTATAGTCCCTTTGTCTATCCAGGCTGGGGGCACCTCCATTCTATTCATTTTGATCCATTGATCAAATGGTCATGGCCGAGAAAGATACAATCCAAAACGGCCTTTATACATTGGTGCTTTATTGAATGATCTCTATTTTGAAAAGCCGATGACTTACATCAGGTTTAGTTCATATGCTTTTGGTTCGTCAAACTGCACCAAAAGGCAGGGGGGCATATGTTGGAGGCTAAAATGAGCCTGGCGGACGGTCCGGCCCTGAGGCCGGACGGTCCGCGGTCCGGACTGTCCGCGGTGGTGGCGCGGACGGTCCGCGCGCGCGCAGAGTCAGTTAGGGTTCCTAGTTTCTCGCGGGATTTGTTACCTAAAACCGCGGGATTAACTCAGGAAACAGTTGGAAACGGATCCAGACCTCCCCCTTTATATAGATGAAGGGCTACGGCCGATTAAACCCCCAACAATCGAACCAATACAACTTCTATCTCGCATTTATTTTCAGCACAATTAGGAGTAGTTTAGTCTAGTTCTAGTTTAGCCCTAGTTTAGTATTCCAATCCCCAAATTCTCTGCCTCTCCTCGACTCTACGTCGATTAGAGGAGTCTAGGTCGGCCGGCCCGAGCCTAGACAACTCCTAGGATCTCTCCTCCCCGACGGGGGTCCCTCCCGGGAGCGAGATCCAGGCGCCGCCGGCGATCTTCCGCCGCCCCTGCGCACGCGCGGACCGTCCGGCCCTAGAGCGCGGACCGTCCGGCCGTCAGGCAGGGAACCCGAGCTCCTGCACCAGGTCGCGGACTGGGCTCAATTTCTCAGTTATTATTGATACAATTAATACCGCTACTCCACAACTGGGCTCGGCCCTGCTTCCTCCAATCCTCTTCCACTGCTATTGTTGTTGAAAAAAGATACACACACAAAAAAAAGGAGATGTCTGAAT
>NW_023367194.1:0-45898 GCF_902167145.1 Zea mays
ATACCGAAGGCTAACACCTACGGATTTTTGACCAAGAAATGGTCTCCACCAGAAATCCAAGAATATGATCTATGGCAAGGAAACATATGTGGGGTGAGGTGTATGAGCCTCTGGTCGACGATCAATGGCCACACAACCCCCATTTTGCCGAAAATAGCCATGAATGACCATTTTCAATAATACCGAAGGCTAACACGTACGAGTTTTTAACCAAGAAATGGTCTCCACCAGAAATCCAAGAATGTAATCTATGGCAAGGAAACATATGTGGGGTGAGGTTTATGAGCCTCTAGTCGATGATAAATGGCCACACAAGCTCCATTTTTTATGAAAATAGCCATGAGTGACCTTGAAAATAGCCATGAGCGACCATTTTCAATAATACTAGAGGCTAACACCTGCGGATTTTAGACCAAGAAATGGTCTCCACCAGAAATCCAAGAATGTGATCTATGGCAAGGAAACATATGTGGGGTGAGGTGTATGAGCGTCTGGTCGATGATCAATGGCCACACAACCCCCATTTTTGTCGAAAATAGCCATGAATGACCATTTTCAATAATACCGAAGGCTAACACCTACGGATTTTTGACCAAGAAATGGTCTCCACCAGAAATCCAAGAATGTGATCTATGGCAAGGAAACATATGTGGGGTGAGGTGTATGAGCCTCTAGTCGATGATCAATGGCCACACAACCCCCATTTTTGTCGAAAATAGCCATGAATGATCATTTTCAAAAATACCAAAGGCTAACACATACGGATTTTTGACCAAGAAATGGTCTCCACCAGAAATCCAAGAATGTGATCTATGGCAAGGAAACATATGTAGGGGTGAGGTGTACGAGCCTCTGGTCGATGATCAATGGCCACACAACCCCCATTTTGCCAAAAATAGCCATGAATGACCATTTTCAATAATACCGAAGGCTAACACGTACGAGTTTTTAACCAAGAAATGGTTTCCACCAGAAATCCAAGAATGTAATCTATGGTAAGGAAACATATGTGGGGTGAGGTTTATGAGCCTCTAGTCGATGATAAATGGCCACACAACCCCCATTTTTTATGAAAATAGCCATGAGTGACCTTGAAAATAGCCATGAGCGACCATTTTCAATAATACTAGAGGCTAACACCTACGGATTTTAGACCAAGAAATGGTCTCCACCAGAAATCCAAGAATGTGATCTATGGCAAGGAAACATATGTGGGGTGAGGTGTATGAGCGTCTGGTCGATGATCAATGGCCACACAACCCCCATTTTTGTCGAAAATAGCCATGAACGACCATTTTCAATAATACCGAAGGCTAACACCTACGGATTTTTGACCAAGAAATGGTCTCCACCAGAAATCCAAGAATGTGATCTATGGCAAGGAAACATATGTGGGGTGAGGTGTATGAGCCTCTGGTCGATGATCAATGGCCACACAACCCCTATTTTTTATGAAAATAGCCATGAGCGACCTTGAAAATAGCCATGAGCGACCATTTTCAATAATACTAGAGGCTAACACCTACGGATTTTAGACCAAGAAATGGTCTCCACCAGAAATCCAAGAATGTGATCTATGGCAAGGAAACATATGTGGGGTGAGGTGTATGAGCGTCTGGTCGATGATCAATGGCCACACAACCCCCATTTTTGTCGAAAATAGCCATGAACGACCATTTTCAAAAATACCGAAGGCTAACACCTACGGATTTTTGACCATGAAATGGTCTCCACCAGAAATCCAAGAATGTGATCTATGGCAAGGAAACATATGTGGGGTGAGGTGTATGAGCCTCTGGTCGATGATCAATGGCCACACAACCCCCATTTTTGTCAAAAATAGCCATGAACGACCATTTTCAATAATATCGAAGGCTAACACCTACGGATTTTTGACCAAGAAATGGTCTCCACCAGAAATCCAAGAATATGATCTACGACAAGGAAACATATGTGGGGTGAGGTGTATGAGCCTCTGGTCGACGATCAATGGCCACACAAGCCCCATTTTGCCGAAAATAGCCATGAATGACCATTTTCAATAATATCGAAGGCTAACACCTACGGATTTTTGACCAAGAAATGGTCTCCACCAGAAATCCAAGAATGTGATCTACGACAAGGAAACATATGTGGGGTGAGGTGTATGAGCCTCTGGTCGACGATCAATGGCCACACAACCCCCATTTTGCCGAAAATAGCCATGAATGACCATTTTCAATAATACCGAAGGCTAACACGTACGAGTTTTTAACCAAGAAATGGTTTCCACCAGAAATCCAAGAATGTAATCTATGGCAAGGAAACATATGTGGGGTGAGGTTTATGAGCCTCTAGTCGATGATAAATGGCCACACAACCCCCATTTTTTATGAAAATAGCCATGAGCGACCTTGAAAATAGCCATGAGCGACCATTTTCAATAATACTAGAGGCTAACACCTACGGATTTTAGACCAAGAAATGGTCTCCACCAGAAATCCAAGAATGTGATCTATGGCAAGGAAACATATGTGGGGTGAGGTGTATGAGCGTCTGGTCGATGATCAATGGCCACACAACCCCCATTTTTGTCGAAAATAGCCATGAACGACCATTTTCAATAATATCGAAGGCTAACACCTACGGATTTTTGACCAAGAAATGGTCTCCACCAGAAATCCAAGAATGTGATCTATGGCAAGGAAACATATGTGGGGTTAGGTGTATGAGCGTCTGGTCAATGATCAATGGCCACACAACCCCCATTTTTGTCGAAAATAGCCATGAACGACCATTTTCAATAATACCGAAGGCTAACACCTACGGATTTTTTACCAAGAAATGGTCTCCACCAGAAATCCAAGAATGTGATCTATGGCAAGGAAACATATGTGGGGTGAGGTGTATGAGCCTCTGGTCGATGATCAATGGCCACACAACCTCCATTTTTGTCGAAAATAGCCATGAACGACCATTTTCAATAATATCGAAGGCTAACACCTACGGATTTTTGACCAAGAAATGGTCTCCACCAGAAATCCAAGAATGTGATCTACGATAAGGAAACATATGTGGGGTGAGGTGTATGAGCCTCTGGTCGACGATCAATGGCCACACAACCCCCATTTTGCCGAAAATAACCATGAATGACCATTTTCAATAATATCGAAGGCTAACACCTACGGATTTTTGACCAAGAAATGGTCTCCACCAGAAATCCAAGAATGTGATCTACGACAAGGAAACATATGTGGGGTGAGGTGTATGAGCCTCTGGTCGACGATCAATGGCCACACAACCCCCATTTTGCCTCATACTCCTCACCCCACATATGTTTCCTTGCCATAGATCACATTCTTGGATTTCTGGTGGAGACCATTTCTTGGTAAAAAATCCGTAGGTGTTAGCCTTCGGTATTATTGAAAATGGTCGTTCATGGCTATTTTCGACAAAAATGGGGGTTGTGTGGCCATTGATCATCGACCAGACGCTCATACACCTCACCCCACATATGTTTCCTTGCCATAGATCACATTCTTGGATTTCTGGTGGAGACCATTTCTTGGTCAAAAATCCGTAGGTGTTAGCCTTCGATATTATTGAAAATGGTCATTCATGGCTATTTTCGACAAAAATGGGGGTTGTGTGGCCATTGATCATCGACCAGACGCTCATACACCTCACCCCACATATGTTTCCTTGCCATAGATCACATTCTTGGATTTCTGGTGGAGACCATTTCTTGGTCTAAAATCCGTAGGTGTTAGCCTCTAGTATTATTGAAAATGGTCGCTCATGGCTATTTTCAAGGTCGCTCATGGCTATTTTCATAAAAAATGGGTGTTGTGTGGCCATTTATCATCGACTAGAGGCTCATAAACCTCACCCCACATATGTTTCCTTGCCATAGATTACATTCTTGGATTTCTGGTGGAAACCATTTCTTGGTTAAAAACTCGTACGTGTTAGCCTTCGGTATTATTGAAAATGGTCATTCATGGCTATTTTCGGCAAAATGGGGGTTGTGTGGCCATTGATCGTCGACCAGAGGCTCATACACCTCACCCCACATATGTTTCCTTGTCGTAGATCACATTCTTGGATTTCTGGTGGAGACCATTTCTTGGTCAAAAATCCGTAGGTGTTAGCCTTCGACATTATTGAAAATGGTCATTCATGGCTATTTTCGGCAAAATGGGGGTTGTGTGGCCATTGATCGTCGACCAGAGGCTCATACACCTCACCCCACATATGTTTCCTTGTCGTAGATCACATTCTTGGATTTCTGGTGGAGACCATTTCTTGGTCAAAAATCCGTTGGTGTTAGACTTCGATATTATTGAAAATGGTCGTTCATGGCTATTTTCGACAAAAATGGGGGTTGTGTGGCCATTGATCATCGACCAGAGGCTCATACACCTCACCCCACATATGTTTCCTTGCCATAGATCACATTCTTGGATTTCTGGTGGAAACCATTTCTTGGTCAAAAATCCGTAGGTGTTAGCCTTCGGTATTATTGAAAATGGTCGTTCATGGCTATTTTCGACAAAAATGGGGGTTGTGTGGCCATTGATCATCGACCAGACGCTCATACACCTCACCCCACATATGTTTCCTTGCCATAGATCACATTCTTGGATTTCTTGTGGAGACCATTTCTTGGTCTAAAATCCGTAGGTGTTAGCCTCTAGTATTATTGAAAATGGTCGCTCATGGCTATTTTCAAGGTCGCTCATGGCTATTTTCATAAAAAATGTGGGTTGTGTGGCCATTGATCGTCGACCAGAGGCTCATACACCTCACCCCACATATGTTTCCTTGCCATAGATCACATTCTTGGATTTCTGGTGGAGACCATTTCTTGGTCAAAAATCCGTAGGTGTTAGCCTTCGGTATTATTGAAAATGGTCGTTCATGGCTATTTTCGACAAAAATGGGGGTTGTGTGGCCATTGATCATCGACCAGACGCTCATACACCTCACCCCACATATGTTTCCTTGCCATAGATCACATTCTTGGATTTCTGGTGGAGACCATTTCTTGGTCTAAAATCCGTAGGTGTTAGCCTCTAGTATTATTGAAAATGGTCGCTCATGGCTATTTTCAAGGTCGCTCATGGCTATTTTCATAAAAAATGGGGGTTGTGTGGCCATTTATCATCGACTAGAGGCTCATAAACCTCACCCCACATATGTTTCCTTGCCATAGATTACATTCTTGGATTTCTGGTGGAAACCATTTCTTGGTTAAAAACTCGTACGTGTTAGCCTTCGGTATTATTGAAAATGGTCATTCATGGCTATTTTTGGCAAAATGGGGGTTGTGTGGCCATTGATCATCGACCAGAGGCTCGTACACCTCACCCCACATATGTTTCCTTGCCATAGATCACATTCTTGGATTTCTGGTGGAGACCATTTCTTGGTCAAAAATCCGTACGTGTTAGCCTTTGGTATTTTTGAAAATGATCATTCATGGCTATTTTCGACAAAAATGGGGGTTGTGTGGCCATTGATCATCGACTAGAGGCTCATACACCTCACCCCACATATGTTTCCTTGCCATAGATCACATTCTTGGATTTCTGGTGGAGACCATTTCTTGGTCAAAAATCCGTAGGTGTTAGCCTTCGGTATTATTGAAAATGGTCATTCATGGCTATTATCGACAAAAATGGGGGTTGTGTGGCCATTGATCATCGACCAGATGCTCATACACCTCACCCCACATATGTTTCCTTCCCATAGATCACATTCTAGGATTTCTGGTGGAGACCATTTCTTGGTCTAAAATCCGTAGGTGTTAGCCTCTAGTATTATTGAAAATGGTCGCTCATGGCTATTTTCAAGGTCGCTCATGGCTATTTTCATAAAAAATGGAGCTTGTGTGGCCATTTATCATCGACTAGAGGCTCATAAACCTCACCCCACATATGTTTCCTTGCCATAGATTACATTCTTGGATTTCTGGTGGAGACCATTTCTTGGTTAAAAACTCGTACATGTTAGCCTTCAGTATTATTGAAAATGGTCATTCATGGCTATTTTTGGCAAAATGGGGGTTGTGTGGCCATTGATCGTCGACCAGAGGCTCATACACCTCACCCCACATATGTTTCCTTGCCATACATCATATTCTTGGATTTCTGGTGGAGACCATTTTTGGTCAAAAATCCGTAGGTGTTAGCCTTCGGTATTATTGTAAATGGTCATTCATGGCTATTTTCGACAAAAATGGGGGTTGTGTGGCCATTGATCATCGACCAGAGGCTCATACACCTCACTACACATATGTTTCCTTGCCATAGATCACATTCTTGGATTTATGGTGGAGACCATTTCTTGGTCAAAAATCCGTAGGTGTTAGCCTTCAATGTCATTGAAAATGGTCGTTCATGGCTATTTTCGACAAAAATTAGGGTTGTGTGGCCATTGATCGTCGACCAGAGGCTCATACACCTCACCCAACATATGTTTCCTTGCCATAGATCACATTCTTGGATTTCTGATGGAGACCATTTCTTGGTCAAAAATCCGTAGGTGTTAGCCTTCGGTATTATTGAAAATGGTCGTTCATGGCTATTTTCGACAAAAATGGGGGTTGTGTGGCCATTGATCATCGACCAGACGCTCATACACCTCACCCCACATATGTTTCCTTGTCATAGATCACATTCTTGGATTTCTGGTGGAGACCATTTCTTGGTTAAAAACTCGTACGTGTTAGCCTTCGGTATTATTGAAAATGGTCATTCATGGCTATTTTCGGCAAAATGGGGGTTGTGTGGCCATTGATCATCGTCCAGAGGCTCGTACACCTCACCCCACATATGTTTCCTTGCCATAGATCACACTCTTGGATTTCTGGTGGAGACCATTTCTTGGTTAAAAATACGTACGTGTTAGCCTTTGGTATTTTTGAAAATGGTCATTCATGGCTATTTTAGACAAAAATGGGGGTTGTGTGGCCATTGATCATCGACTAGAGGCTCATACACCTCACCCCACATATGTTTCCTTGCCATAGATCACATTCTTGGATTTCTGGTGGAGACCATTTCTTGGTAAAAAATCCGTAGGTGTTAGCCTTCGGTATTATTGAAAATGGTCGTTCATGGCTATTTTCGACAAAAATGGGGGTTGTGTGGCCATTGATCATCGACCAGACGCTCATACACCTCACCCCACATATGTTTCCTTGCCATAGATCACATTCTTGGATTTCTGGTGGAGACCATTTCTTGGTCTAAAATCCGTAGGTGTTAGCCTCTAGTATTATTGAAAATGGTCGCTCATGGCTATTTTCAAGGTCGCTCATGGCTATTTTCATAAAAAATGGGGGTTGTGTGGCCATTTATCATCGACTAGAGGCTCATAAACCTCACCCCACATATGTTTCATTGCCATAGATTACATTCTTGGATTTCTGGTGGAAACCATTTCTTGGTTAAAAACTCATACGTGTTAACCTTCGGTATTATTGAAAATGGTCATTCATGGCTATTTTCGGCAAAATGGGGGTTGTGTGGCCATTGATCGTCGACCAGAGGCTCATACACCTCACCCCACATATGTTTCCTTGTCGTAGATCACATTCTTGGATTTCTGGTGGAGACCATTTCTTGGTCAAAAATCCGTAGGCGTTAGCCTTCGATATTATTGAAAATGGTCATTCATGGCTATTTTCGGCAAAATGGGGGTTGTGTGGCCATTGATCGTCGACCAGAGGCTCATACACCTCACCCCACATATGTTTCCTTGCCATACATCACATTCTTGGATTTCTGGTGGAGACCATTTCTTGGTCAAAAATCAGTAGGTGTTAGCCTTCGATATTATTGAAAATGGTCGTTCATGGCTATTTTCGACAAAAATGGAGGTTGTGTGGCCATTGATCATCGACCAGAGGCTCATACACCTCACCCCACATATGTTTCCTTGCCATAGATCACATTCTTGGATTTCTGGTGGAGACCATTTCTTGGTCAAAAATCCGTAGGTGTTAGCCTTCGGTATTATTGAAAATGGTCGTTCATGGCTATTTTCGACAAAAATGGGGGTTGTGTGGCCATTGATCATCGACCAGACGCTCATACACCTCACCACACATATGTTTCCTTGCCATATATCACATTCTTGGATTTCTGGTGGAGACCATTTCTTGGTCTAAAATCCGTAGGTGTTAGCCTCTAGTATTATTGAAAATGGTCGCTCATGGCTATTTTCAAGGTCGCTCATGGCTATTTTCATAAAAAATGGGGGTTGTGTGGCCATTTATCATCGACTAGAGGCTGATAAACCTCACCCCACATATGTTTCCTTGCCATAGATTACATTCTTGGATTTCTAGTGGAAACCATTTCTTGGTTAAAAACTCGTACGTGTTAGCCTTCGGTATTATTGAAAATGGTCATTCATGGCTATTTTCGGCAAAATGGGGGTTGTGTGGCCATTGATCGTCGACCAGAGGCTCATACACCTCACCCCACATATGTTTCCTTGTCGTAGATCACATTCTTGGATTTCTGGTGGAGACCATGTCTTGGTCAAAAATCCGTAGGTGTTAGCCTTCGATATTATTGAAAATGGTCATTCATGGCTATTTTCGGCAAAATGGGGGTTGTGTGGCCATTGATCGTCGACCAGAGGCTCATACACCTTACCCCACATATGTTTCCTTGTCGTAGATCACATTCTTGGATTTCTGGTGGAGACCATTTCTTGGTCAAAAATCCGTAGATGTTAGCCTTCGATATTATTGAAAATGGTCGTTCATGGCTATTTTCGACAAAAATGGGGGTTGTGTGGCCATTTATCATCGACCAGAGGCTCATACACCTCACCCCAAATATGTTTCCTTGCCATAGATCACATTCTTGGATTTCTGGTGGAGACCATTTCTTGGTCAAAAATCCGTAGGTGTTAGCCTTCGGTATTATTGAAAATGGTCGTTCATGGCTATTTTCGACAAAAATGGGGGTTGTGTGGCCATTGATCATCGACCAGACACTCATACACCTCACCCCACATATGTTTCCTTGCCATAGATCACATTCTTGGATTTCTGGTGGAGACCATTTCTTGGTCTAAAATCCGTAGGTGTTAGCCTCTAGTATTATAGAAAATGGTCGCTCATGGCTATTTTCAAGGTCGCTCATGGCTATTTTCATAAAAAATGGGGGTTGTGTGGCCATTGATCGTCGACCAGAGGCTCATACACCTCACCCCACATATGTTTCCTTGCCATAGATCACATTCTTGGATTTCTGGTGGAGACCATTTCTTGGTCAAAATTCCGTAGGTGTTAGCCTTCGGTATTATTGAAAATGGTCGTTCATGGCTATTTTCGACAAAAATGGGGGTTGTGTGGCCATTGATCATCGACCAGACGCTCATACACCTCACCCCACATATGTTTCCTTGCCATAGATCACATTCTTGGATTTCTGGTGGAGACCATTTCTTGGTCTAAAATCCGTAGGTGTTAGCCTCTAGTATTATTGAAAATGGTCGCTCATGGCTATTTACAAGGTCACTCATGGCTATTTTCATAAAAAATGGGGGTTGTGTGGCCATTTATCATCGACTAGAGGCTCATAAACCTCACCCCACATATGTTTCCTTGCCATAGATTACATTCTTGGATTTCTGGTGGAAACCATTTCTTGGTTAAAAACTCGTACGTGTTAGCCTTCGGTATTATTGAAAATGGTCATTCATGGCTATTTTCGGCAAAATGGGGGTTGTGTGGCCATTGATCGTCGACCAGAGGCTCATACACCTCACCCCACATATGTTTCCTTGTCATAGATCACATTCTTGGATTTTTGGTGGAGACCATTTCTTGGTCAAAAATCCATAGGTGTTAGCCTTCGATATTATTGAAAATGGTCGTTCATGGCTATTTTCGACAAAAATGGGGGTTGTGTGGCCATTGATTATCTACCAGAGGCTCATACACCTCACCCCACATATGTTTCCTTGCCATAGATCACATTCTTGGATTTCTGGTGGAGACCATTTCTTGGTCAAAAATCCGTAGGTGTTAGCCTTCGGTATTATTGTAAATGGTCATTCATGGCTATTTTCGACAAAAATGGGGGTTGTGTGGCCATTGATCATCGACCAGAGGCTCATACACCTCACCCCACATATGTTTCCTTGCCATAGATCACATTCTTGGATTTCTGGTGGAGACCATTTCTTGGTCAAAAATCCGTAGGTCTTAGCCTCTAATATTATTGAAAATGGTCGCTCATGGCTATTTTCAAGGTCGCTCATGGCTATTTTCATAAAAAATGGGGGTTGTGTGGCCATTTATCATCGACTAGAGGCTCATAAACCTCACCCCACATATGTTTCCTTGCCATAGATTACATTCTTGGATTTCTGGTGGAAACCATTTCTTGGTTAAAAACTCGTACGTGTTAGCCTTCGGTATTATTGAAAATGGTCATTCATGGCTATTTTCGGCAAAATGGGGGTTGTGTGGCCATTGATCGTCGACCAGAGGCTCATACACCTCACCCCACATATGTTTCCTTGTCGTAGATCACATTCTTGGATTTCTGGTGGAGACCATTTCTTGGTCAAAAATCCGTAGGTGTTAGCCTTCGATATTATTGAAAATGGTCGTTCATGGCTATTTTCGACAAAAATGGGAGTTGTGTGGCCATTGATCATCGACCAGAGGCTCATACACCTCACCCCACATATGTTTCCTTGCCATAGATCACATTCTTGGATTTCTGGTGGAGACCATTTCTTGGTCAAAAATCCGTAGGTGTTAGCCTTCTGTATTATTGTAAATGGTTATTCATGGCTATTTTCGACAAAAATGGGGGTTGTGTGGCCATTGATCATCGACCAGAGGCTCATACACCTCACCCCACATATGTTTCCTTGCCATAGATCACATTCTTGGATTTCTGGTGGAGACCATTTCTTGGTCAAAAATCCGTAGGTCTTAGCCTCTAATATTATTGAAAATGGTCGCTCATGGCTATTTTCATAAAAAAATGGGGGTTGTGTGGCCATTTATCATCGACTAGAGGCTCATAAATCTCACCCCACATATGTTTCCTTGCCATAGATCACATTCTTGGATTTTTGGTGGAGACCATTTCTTGGTCAAAATTCCGTAGGTCTTAGCCTTCGGTATTATTGAAAATGGTCGTTCATGGCTATTTTCGACAAAAATGGGGGTTGTGTGGCCATTGATCATCGACCAGACGCTCATACACCTCACCCCACATATGTTTCCTTGCCATAGATCACATTCTTGGATTTCTGGTGGAGACCATTTCTTGGTCTAAAATCCGTAGGTGTTAGCCTCTAGTATTATTGAAAATGGTCGCTCATGGCTATTTTCAAGGTCACTCATGGCTATTTAAATAAAAAATGGGGGTTGTGTGGCCATTTATCATCGACTAGAGGCTCATAAACCTCACCCCACATATGTTTCCTTGCCATAGATTACATTCTTGGATTTCTGGTGGAAACCATTTCTTGGTTAAAAACTCGTACGTGTTAGCCTTCGGTATTATTGAAAATGGTCATTCATGGCTATTTTCGGCAAAATGGGGGTTGTGTGGCCATTGATCGTCGACCAGAGGCTCATACACCTCACCCCACATATGTTTCCTTGTCATAGATCACATTCTTGGATTTTTGGTGGAGACCATTTCTTGGTCAAAAATCCATAGGTGTTAGCCTTCGATATTATTGAAAATGGTCGTTCATGGCTATTTTCGACAAAAATGGGGGTTGTGTGGCCATTGATTATCGACCAGAGGCTCATACACCTCACCCCACATATGTTTCCTTGCCATAGATCACATTCTTGGATTTCTGGTGGAGACCATTTCTTGGTCAAAAATCCGTAGGTGTTAGCCTTCGGTATTATTGTAAATGGTCATTCATGGCTATTTTCGACAAAAATGGGGGTTGTGTGGCCATTGATCATCGACCAGAGGCTCATACACCTCACCCCACATATGTTTCCTTGCCATAGATCACATTCTTGGATTTCTGGTGGAGACCATTTCTTGGTCAAAAATCCGTAGGTCTTAGCCTCTAATATTATTGAAAATGGTCGCTCATGGCTATTTTCAAGGTCGCTCATGGCTATTTTCATAAAAAATGGGGGTTGTGTGGCCATTTATCATCGACTAGAGGCTCATAAACCTCACCCCACATATGTTTCCTTGCCATAGATTACATTCTTGGATTTCTGGTGGAAACCATTTCTTGGTTAAAAACTCGTACGTGTTAGCCTTCGGTATTATTGAAAATGGTCATTCATGGCTATTTTCGGCAAAATGGGGGTTGTGTGGCCATTGATCGTCGACCAGAGGCTCATACACCTCACCCCACATATGTTTCCTTGTCGTAGATCACATTCTTGGATTTCTGGTGGAGACCATTTCTTGGTCAAAAATCCGTAGGTGTTAGCCTTCGATATTATTGAAAATGGTCGTTCATGGCTATTTTCGACAAAAATGGGAGTTGTGTGGCCATTGATCATCGACCAGAGGCTCATACACCTCACCCCACATATGTTTCCTTGCCATAGATCACATTCTTGGATTTCTGGTGGAGACCATTTCTTGGTCAAAAATCCGTAGGTGTTAGCCTTCTGTATTATTGTAAATGGTTATTCATGGCTATTTTCGACAAAAATGGGGGTTGTGTGGCCATTGATCATCGACCAGAGGCTCATACACCTCACCCCACATATGTTTCCTTGCCATAGATCACATTCTTGGATTTCTGGTGGAGACCATTTCTTGGTCAAAAATCCGTAGGTCTTAGCCTCTAATATTATTGAAAATGGTCGCTCATGGCTATTTTCATAAAAAAATGGGGGTTGTGTGGCCATTTATCATCGACTAGAGGCTCATAAATCTCACCCCACATATGTTTCCTTGCCATAGATCACATTCTTGGATTTTTGGTGGAGACCATTTCTTGGTCAAAAACTCGTACGTGTTAGCCTTCAGTATTATTGAAAATGGTCGTTCATGGCTATTTTCGGCAAAATGGGGGTTCTGTGGCCATTGATCATCGACCAGAGGCTCGTACACCTCACCCCACATATGTTTGCTTGCCATAGATCACATTCTTGGATTTCTGGTGGAGACCATTTCTTGGGCAAAAATCCGAATGTGTTAGCCTTTGGTATTTTTGAAAATGGTCATTCATGGCTATTTTCGACAAAAAATGGGGGTTGTGTGGCCATTGATCTTCGACCAGAGGCTCATACACCTCACTACACATATGTTTCCTTGCCATAGATCACATTCTTGGATTTATGGTGGAGACCATTTCTTGGTCAAAAATCCGTAGGTGTTAGCCTTCAGTGTCATTGAAAATGGTCGTTCGTGGCTATTTTCGACAAAAATTAGGGTTGTGTGGCCATTGATCGTCGACCAGAGGCTCATACACCTCACCCCACATATGTTTCCTTGCCATAGATCACATTCTTGGATTTCTGGTGGAGACCATTTCTTGGTCAAAAATCCGTAGGTGTTAGCCTTAGGTATTATTGAAAATGGTCGTTCATGGCTATTTTCGACAAAAATGGGGGTTGTGTGGCCATTGATCATCGACCAGACGCTCATACACCTCACCCCACATATGTTTCCTTGCCATAGATCACATTCTTGGATTTCTGGTGGAGACCATTTCTTGGTCTAAAATCCGTAGGTGTTAGCCTCTAGTATTATTGAAAATGGTCGCTCATGGCTATTTTCAAGGTCGCTCATGGCTATTTTCATAAAAAATGGGGGTTGTGTAGCCATTTATCATCGACTAGAGGCTCATAAACCTCACCCCACATATGTTTCATTGCCATAGATCACATTCTTGGATTTCTGGTGGAGACCATTTCTTGGTTAAAAACTCGTACGTGTTAGCCTTCGGTATTATTGAAAATGGTCGTTCATGGCTATTTTCGGCAAAATGGGGGTTGTGTGGCCATTGATCATCGACCAGAGGCTCGTACACCTCACCCCACATATGTTTCCTTGCCATAGATCACATTCTTGGATTTCTGGTGGAGACCATTTCTTGGTCAAAAATCCGTACGTGTTAGCCTTTGGTATTTTTGAAAATGGTCATTCATGGCTATTTTCGACAAAAATGGGGGTTGTGTGGCCATTGATCTTCGACCAGAGGCTCATACACCTCACTACACATATGTTTCCTTGCCATAGATCACATTCTTGGATTTATGGTGGAGACCATTTCTTGGTCAAAAATCCGTAGGTGTTAGCCTTCAGTGTCATTGAAAATGGTCGTTCATGGCTATTTTCGACAAAAATTAGGGTTGTGTGGCCATTGATCGTCGACCAGAGGCTCATACACCTCACCCCACATATGTTTCTTTGCCATAAATCACATTCTTGGATTATTGGTGGAGACCATTTCTTGGTCAAAAATCCGTAGGTGTTAGCCTTCGGTATTATTGAAAATGGTCGTTCATGGCTATTTTTGACAAAAATGGGGGTTGTGTGTCCATTGATCATCGACCAGACGCTCATACACCTCACCCCACATATGTTTCCTTGCCATAGATCACATTCTTGGATTTCTGGTGGAGACCATTTCTTGGTCTAAAATCCGTAGGTGTTAGCCTCTAGTATTATTGAAAATGGTCGCTCATGGCTATTTTCAAGGTCGCTCATGGCTATTTTCATAAAAAATGGGGGTTGTGTGGCCATTTATCATCGACTAGATGCTCATAAACCTCACCCCACATATGTTTCCTTGCCATAGATTACATTCTTGGATTTCTGGTGGAAGCCATTTCTTGGTTAAAAACTCGTACGTGTTAGCCTTCGGTATTATTGAAAATGGTCATTCATGGCTATTTTCGGCAAAATGGGGGTTGTGTGGCCATTGATCGTCGACCAGAGGCTCATACACCTCACCCCACATATGTTTCCTTGTCGTAGATCACATTCTTGGATTTCTTGTGGAGACCATTTCTTGGTCTAAAATCCGTAGGTGTTAGCCTCTAGTATTATTGAAAATGGTCGCTCATGGCTATTTTCAAGGTCGCTCATGGCTATTTTCATAAAAATGGGGGTTGTGTGGCCATTTATCATCGACTAGAGGCTCATAAACCTCACCCCACATATGTTTCCTTGCTATAGATTACATTCTTGGATTTCTGGTGGAAGCCATTTCTTGGTTAAAAACTCGTACGTGTTAGCCTTCGGTATTATTGAAAATGGTCATTCATGGCTATTTTCGGCAAAATGGGGGTTGTGTGGCCATTGATCGTCGACCAGAGGCTCATACACCTCACCCCACAAATGTTTCCTTGTCGTAGATCACATTCTTGGATTTCTGGTGGAGACCATTTCTTGGTCAAAAATCCGTAGGTGTTAGCCTTCGATATTATTGAAAATGGTCGTTCATGGCTATTTTCGACAAAAATGGGGGTTGTGTGGCCATTGATCATCGACCAGAGGCTCATACACCTCACCCCACATATGTTTTCTTGCCATAGATCACATTCTTGGATTTCTGGTGGAGACCATTTCTTGGTCAAAAATCCGTAGGTGTTAGCCTTCGGTATTATTGTAAATGGTCATTCATGGCTATTTTCGACAAAAATGGGGGTTGTGTGGCCATTGATCATCGACCATAGGCTCATACACCTCACCCCACATATGTTTCCTTGTCATAGATCACATTCTTGGATTTCTGGTGGAGACCATTTCTTGGTCAAAAATCCGTAGGTCTTAGCCTCTAATATTATTGAAAATGGTCGCTCATGGCTATTTTCATAAAAAAATGGGGGTTGTGTGGCCATTTATAATCGACTAGAGGCTCATAAATCTCACCCCACATATGTTTCCTTGCCATAGATCACATTCTTGGATTTTTGGTGGAGACCATTTCTTGGTCAAAAACTCGTACGTGTTAGCCTTCGGTATTATTGAAAATGGTCGTTCATGGTTATTTTCGGCAAAATGGGGGTTGTGTGGCCATTGATCATCGACCAGAGGCTCGTACACCTCACCCCACATATGTTTCCTTGCCATAGATTACATTCTTGGATTTCTGGTGGAAACCATTTCTTGGTTAAAAACTCGTACGTGTTAGCCTTCGGTATTATTGAAAATGGTCATTCATGGCTATTTTCGGCAAAATGGGGGTTGTGTGGCCATTGATCGTCGACCAGAGGCTCATACACCTCACCCCACATATGTTTCCTTGTCGTAGATCACATTCTTGGATTTCTGGTGGAGACCATTTCTTGGTCAAAAATCCGTAGGTGTTAGCCTTTGATATTATTGAAAATGGTCGTTCATGGCCATTTTCGACAAAAATGGGGGTTGTGTGGCCATTGATCATCGACCAGAGGCTCATACACCTCACCCCACATATGTTTCCTTGCCATAGATCACATTCTTGGATTTCTGGTGGAGACCATTTCTTGGTCAAAAATCCGTAGGTGTTAGCCTTCGGTATTATTGTAAATGGTCATTCATGGCTATTTTCGACAACAATGTGGGTTGTGTGGCCATTGATCATCGACCAGAGGCTCATACACCTCACCCCACATATGTTTCCTTGCCATAGATCACATTCTTAGATTTCTGGTGGAGACCATTTCTTGGTCAAAAATCCGTAGGTCTTAGCCTCTAATATTATTGAAAATGGTCGCTCATGGCTATTTTCATAAAAAATGGGGGTTGTGTGGCCATTTATCATCGACTAGAGGCTCATAAATCTCACCCCTCATATGTTTCCTTGCCATAGATCACATTCTTGGATTTTTGGTGGAGACCATTTCTTGGTCAAAAACTCGTACGTGTTAGCCTTCGGTATTATTGAAAATGGTCATTCATGGCTATTTTCGGCAAAATGGGGGTTCTGTGGCCATTGATCATCGACCAGAGGCTTGTACACCTCACCCCACATATGTTTCCTTGCCATAGATCACATTCTTGGATTTCTGGTGGAGACCATTTCTTGGGCAAAAATCCGAATGTGTTAGCCTTTGGTATTTTTGAAAATGGTCATTCATGGCTATTTTCGACAAAAATGGGGGTTGTGTGGCCATTGATCTTCGACCAGAGGCTCATACACCTCACTACACATATGTTTCCTTGCCATAGATCACATTCTTGGATTTATGGTGGAGACCATTTCTTGGTCAAAAATCCGAAGGTGTTAGCCTTCAGTGTCCTTGAAAATGGTCGTTCATGGCTATTTTCGACAAAAAATTAGGGTTGTGTGGCCATTGATCGTCGACCAGAGGCTCATACACCTCACCCCACATATGTTTCCTTGCCATAGATCACATTCTTGGATTTCTGGTGGAGACCATTTCTTGGTCAAAAATCCGTAGGTGTTAGCCTTCGGTATTATTGAAAATGGTCGTTCATGGCTATTTTCGACAAAAATGGGGGTTGTGTGGCCATTGATCATCGACCAGACGCTCATACACCTCACCCCACATATGTTTCCTTGCCATAGATCACATTCTTGGATTTCTGGTGGAGACCATTTCTTGGTCTAGAATCCATAGGTGTTAGCCTCTAGTATTATTGAAAATGGTCGCTCATGGCTATTTTCAAGGTCGCTCATGGCTATTTTCATAAAAAATGGGGGTTGTGTGGCCATTTATCATCGACTAGAGGCTCATAAACCTCACCCCACATATGTTTCCTTGCCATAGATCACATTCTTGGATTTCTGGTGGAGACCATTTCTTGGTTAAAAACTAGTACGTGTTAGCCTTCGGTATTATTGAAAATGGTCGTTCATGGCTATTTTCGGCAAAATGGGGGTTGTGTGGCCATTGATCATCGACCAGAGGCTCGTACACCTCACCCCACATATGTTTCCTTGCCATAGATCACATTCTTGGATTTCTGGTGGAGACCATTTCTTGGTCAAAAATCCGTACGTGTTAGCCTTTGGTATTTTTGAAAATGGTCATTCATGGCTATTTTCGACAAAAATGGGGGTTGTGTGGCCATTGATCTTCGACCAGAGGCTCATACACCTCACTACACATATGTTTCCTTGCCATAGATCACATTCTTGGATTTATGGTGGAGACCATTTCTTGGTCAAAAATCCGTAGGTGTTAGCCTTCAGTGTCATTGAAAATGGTCGTTCATGGCTATTTTCGACAAAAATTAGGGTTGTGTGGCCATTGATCGTCGACCAGAGGCTCATACACCTCACCCCACATATGTTTCCTTGCCATAGATCACATTCTTGGATTTCTGGTGGAGACCATTGCTTGGTCAAAAATCCGTAGGTGTTAGCCTTCGGTATTATTGAAAATGGTCGTTCATGGCTATTTTCGACAAAAATGGGGGTTGTGTGGCCATTGATCATCGACCAGACGCTCATACACCTCACCCCACATATGTTTCCTTGCCATAGATCACATTCTTGGATTTCTGGTGGAGACCATTTCTTGGTCTAAAATCCGTAGGTGTTAGCCTCTAGTATTATTGAAAATGGTCGCTCATGGCTATTTTCAAGGTCGCTCATGGCTATTTTCATAAAAAATGGGGGTTGTGTGGCCATTTATCATCGACTAGAGGCTCATAAACCTCACCCCACATATGTTTCCTTGCCATAGATTACATTCTTGGATTTCTGGTGGAAACCATTTCTTGGTTAAAAACTCGTACGTGTTAGCCTTCGGTATTATTGAAAATGGTCATTCATGGCTATTTTCGGCAAAATGGGGGTTGTGTGGCCATTGATCATCGACCAGAGGCTCATACACCTCACCCCACATATGTTTCCTTGTCGTAGATAACATTCTTGGATTTCTGGTGGAGACCATTTCTTGGTCAAAAATCCGTAGGTGTTAGCCTTCGATATTATTGAAAATGGTCGTTCATGGCTATTTTCGACAAAAATGGGGGTTGTGTGGCCATTGATCATCGACCAGAGGCTCATACACCTCACCCCACATATGTTTCCTTGCCATAGATCACATTCTTGGATTTCTGGTGGAGACCATTTCTTGGTCAAAAATCCGTAGGTGTTAGCCTTCGGTATTATTGTAAATGGTCATTCATGGCTATTTTCGACAAAAATGGGGGTTGTGTGGCCATTGATCATCGACCAGAGGCTCATACACCTCACCCCACATATGTTTCCTTGCCATAGATCACATTCTTGGATTTATGGTGGAGACCATTTCTTGGTCAAAAATCCGTAGGTGTTAGCCTTCAGTGTCATTGAAAATTGTCGTTCATGGCTATTTTCGACAAAAATTAGGGTTGTGTGGCCATTGATCGTCGACCAGAGGCTCATACACCTCACCCCACATATGTTTCCTTGCCATAGATCACATCCTTGGATTTCTGGTGGAGACCATTTCTTGGTCAAAAATCCGTAGGTGTTAGCCTTCGGTATTATTGTAAATGGTCATTCATGGCTATTTTCGACAAAAATGGGGGTTGTGTGGCCATTGATCATCGACCAGACGCTCATACACCTCACCCCACATATGTTTCCTTGCCATAGATCACATTCTTGGATTTTTGGTGGAGACCATTTCTTGGTCAAAAACTCGTACGTATTAGCCTTCGGTATTATTGAAAATGGTCGTTCATGGCTATTTTCGGCAAAATGGGGGTTCGTGGCCATTGATCACGACCAGAGGCTCGTACACCTCACCCCACATATGTTTCCTTTCCATAGATCACATTTTTGGATTTCTGGTGGAGACCATTTCATGGTCAAAAATCCGTAGGTGTTAGCCTTCGGTATTATTGTAAATGGTCATTCATGGCTATTTTCGACAAAAATGGGGGTTGTGTGGCCATTGATCATCGACCAGACGCTCATACACCTCACCCCACATATCTTTCCTTGCCATAGATCACATTCTTGGATTTCTGGTGGAGACCATTTCTTGGTCAAAAATCCGTAGGTGTTAGCCTTCGGTATTATTGAAAATGGTCGTTCATGGCTATTTTCGACGAAAATGGGGGTTGTGTGGCCATTGATCATCGACCAGAGGCTCATACACCTCACCCCACATATGTTTCCTTGCCATAGATCACATTCTTGGATTTCTGGTGGAGACCATTTCTTGGTCAAAAATCCGTAGGTGTTAGCCTTCGGTATTATTGAAAATTGTCGTTCATGTCTATTTTCGACAAAAATGGGGGTTGTGTGGCCATTGATCATCGACCAGACGCTCATACACCTCACCCCACATATGTTTCCTTGCCATAGATCACATTCTTGGATTTCTGGTGGAGACCATTTCTTGGTCTAAAATCCATAGGTGTTAGCCTCTAGTATTATTGAAAATGGTCGCTCATGGCTATTTTCAAGGTCGCTCATGGCTATTTTCATAAAAAATGGGGGTTGTGTGGCCATTTATCATCGACTAGAGGCTCATAAACCTCGCCAAACATATGTTTCCTTGCCATAGATCACATTCTTGGATTTTTGGTGGAGACCATTTCTTGGTTAAAAACTCGTACGTGTTAGCCTTCGGTATTATTGAAAATGGTCGTTCATGGCTATTTTCGGCAAAATGGGGGTTGTGTGGCCATTCATTATTGACCAGAGGCTCGTACACCTCACCCCACATATGTTTCCTTGCCATAGATCACATTCTTGGATTTCTGGTGGAGACCATTTCTTGGTCAAAAATCCGTACGTGTTAGCCTTTGGTATTTTTGAAAATGGTCATTCATGGCTATTTTCGACAAAAATGGGGGTTGTGTGGCCATTGATCTTCGACCAGAGGCTCATACACCTCACTACACATATGTTTCCTTGCCATAGATCACATTCTTGGATTTATGGTGGAGACCATTTCTTGGTCAAAAATCCGTAGGTGTTAGCCTTCAGTGTCATTGAAAATGGTCGTTCATGGCTATTTTCGACAAAAATTAGGGTTGTGTGGCCATTGATCGTCGACAAGAGGCTCATACACCTCACCCCACATATGTTTCCTTGCCATAGATCACATTCTTGGATTTCTGGTGGAGACCATTTCTTGGTCTAAAATCCGTAGGTGTTAGCCTTCAGTGTCATTGAAAATGGTCGTTCATGGCTATTTTCGACAAAAATTAGGGTTGTGTGGCCATTGATCGTCGACAAGAGGCTCATACACCTCACCCCACATATGTTTCCTTGCCATAGATCACATTCTTGGATTTCTGGTGGAGACCATTTCTTGGTCAAAAATCCTTAGGTGTTAGCCTTCGGTATTATTGAAAATGGTCGTTCATGGCTATTTTCGACAAAAATGGGGGTTGTGTGGCCATTGATCATCGACCAGACGCTCATACACCTCACCCCACATATGTTTCCTTGCCATAGATCACATTCTTGGATTTCTGGTGGAGACCATTTCTTGGTCTAAAATCCGTAGGTGTTATCCTCTAGTATTATTGAAAATGGTCGCTCATGGCTATTTTCAAGGTCGCTCATGGCTATTTTCATAAAAAATGGGGGTTGTGTGGCCATTTATCATCGACTAGAGGCTCATAAACCTCACCCCACATATGTTTCCTTGCCATAGATTACATTCTTGGATTTCTGGTGGAAGCCATTTCTTGGTTAAAAACTCGTACGTGTTAGCCTTCGGTATTATTGAAAATGGTCATTCATGGCTATTTTCGGCAAAATGGGGGTTGTGTGGCCATTGATCGTCGACCAGAGGCTCATACACCTCACCCCACATATGTTTCCTTGTCGTAGATCACATTCTTGGATTTCTGGTGGAGACCATTTCTTGGTCTAAAATCCGTAGGTGTTAGCCTCTAGTATTATTGAAAATGGTCGCTCATGGCTATTTTCAAGGTCGCTCATGGCTATTTTCATAAAAATGGGGGTTGTGTGGCCATTTATCATCGACTAGAGGCTCATAAACCTCACCCCACATATGTTTCCTTGCCATAGATTACATTCTTGGATTTCTGGTGGAAGCCATTTCTTGGTTAAAAACTCGTACGTGTTAGCCTTCGGTATTATTGAAAATGGTCATTCATGGCTATTATCGGCAAAATGGGGGTTGTGTGGCCATTGATCGTCGACCAGAGGCTCATACACCTCACCCCACAAATGTTTCCTTGTCGTAGATCACATTCTTGGATTTCTGGTGGAGACCATTTCTTGGTCAAAAATCCGTAGGTGTTAGCCTTCGATATTATTGAAAATGGTCGTTCATGGCTATTTTCGACAAAAATGGGGGTCGTGTGGCCATTGATCATCGACCAGAGGCTCATACACCTCACCCCACATATGTTTCCTTGCCATAGATCACATTCTTGGATTTCTGGTGGAGACCATTTCTTGGTCAAAAATCCGTAGGTGTTAGCCTTCGGTATTATTGTAAATGGTCATTCATGGCTATTTTCGACAAAAATGGGGGTTGTGTGGCCATTGATCATCGACCATAGGCTCATACACCTGACCCCACATATATTTCCTTGCCATAGATCACATTCTTGGATTTCTGGTGGAGACCATTTCTTGGTCAAAAATCCGTAGGTCTTAGCCTCTAATATTATTGAAAATGGTCGCTCATGGCTATTTTCATAAAAAAATGGGGGTTGTGTGGCCATTTATCATCGACTAGAGGCTCATAAATCTCACCCCACATATGTTTCCTTGCCATAGATCACATTCTTGGATTTTTGGTGGAGACCATTTCTTGGTCAAAAACTCGTACGTGTTAGCCTTCGGTATTATTGAAAATGGTTGTTCATGGTTATTTTCGGCAAAATGGGGGTTGTGTGGCCATTGATCATCGACCAGAGGCTCGTACACCTCACCCCACATATGTTTCCTTGCCATAGATTACATTCTTGGATTTCTGGTGGAAACCATTTCTTGGTTAAAAACTCGTACGTGTTAGCCTTCGGTATTATTGAAAATGGTCATTCATGGCTATTTTCGGCAAAATGGGGGTTGTGTGGCCATTGATCGTCGACCAGAGGCTCATACACCTCACCCCACATATGTTTCCTTGTCGTAGATCACATTCTTGGATTTCTGGTGGAGACCATTTCTTGGTCAAAAATCCGTAGGTGTTAGCCTTTGATATTATTGAAAATGGTCGTTCATGGCCATTTTCGACAAAAATGGGGGTTGTGTGGCCATTGATCGTCGACCAGAGGCTCATACACCTCACCCCACATATGTTTCCTTGCCATAGATCACATTCTTGGATTTCTGGTGGAGACCATTTCTTGGTCAAAAATCCGTAGGTGTTAGCCTTCGGTATTATTGTAAATGGTCATTCATGGCTATTTTCGACAACAATGTGGGTTGTGTGGCCATTGATCATCGACCAGAGGCTCATACACCTCACCCCACATATGTTTCCTTGCCATAGATCACATTCTTAGATTTCTGGTGGAGACCATTTCTTGGTCAAAAATCCGTAGGTCTTAGCCTCTAATATTATTGAAAATGGTCGCTCATGGCTATTTTCATAAAAAATGGGGGTTGTGTGGCCATTTATGATCGACTAGAGGCTCATAAATCTCACCCCTCATATGTTTCCTTGCCATAGATCACATCCTTGGATTTCTGGTGGAGACCATTTCTTGGTCAAAAACTCGTACGTGTTAGCCTTCGGTATTATTGAAAATGGTCATTCATGACTATTTTCGGCAAAATGGGGGTTCTGTGGCCATTGATCATCGACCAGACGCTCATACACCTCACCCCACATATGTTTCCTTGCCATAGATCACATTCTTGGATTTCTGGTGGAGACCATTTCTTGGGCAAAAATCCGAATGTGTTAGCCTTTGGTATTTTTGAAAATGGTCGTTCATGGCTATTTTCGACAAAAATGGGGGTTGTGTGGCCATTGATCTTCGACCAGAGGCTCATACACCTCACTACACATATGTTTCCTTGCCATAGATCACATTCTTGGATTTCTGGTGGAGACCATTTCTTGGTCAAAAATCCGTAGGTGTTAGCCTTCAGTGTCATTGAAAATGGTCATTCATGGCTATTTTCGACAAAAAATTAGGGTTGTGTGGCCATTGATCGTCGACCAGAGGCTCATACACCTCACCCCACATATGTTTCCTTGCCATAGATCACATTCTTGGATTTCTGGTGGAGACCATTTCTTGGTCAAAAATCCTTAGGTGTTAGCCTTCGGTATTATTGAAAATGGTCGTTCATGGCTATTTTCGACAAAAATGGGGGTTGTGTGGCCATTGATCATCGACCAGACGCTCATACACCTCACCCCACATATGTTTCCTTGCCATAGATCACATTCTTGGATTTCTGGTGGAGACCATTTCTTGGTCTAAAATCCGTAGGTGTTATCCTCTAGTATTATTGAAAATGGTCGCTCATGGCTATTTTCAAGGTCGCTCATGGCTATTTTCATAAAAAATGGAGGTTGTGTGGCCATTTATCATCGACTAGAGCCTCATAAACCTCACCCCACATATGTTTCCTTGCCATAGATTACATTCTTGGATTTCTGGTGGAAACCATTTCTTGGTTAAAAACTCGTACGTGTTAGCCTTCGGTATTATTGAAAATGGTCATTCATGGCTATTTTCGGCAAAATGGGGGTTGTGTGGCCATTGATCATCAACCAGAGGCTCGTACACCTCAACCCACATATGTTTCCTTGCCATAGATCACATTCTTGGATTTTTGGTGGAGACCATTTCTTGGTCAAAAACTCGTACGTGTTAGCCTTCGGTATTATTGAAAATGGTCGTTCATGGCTATTTTCGGCAAAATGGGGGTTCTGTGGCCATTGATCATCGACCAAAGGCTCGTACACCTCACCCCACATATGTTTCCTTTCCATAGATCACATTCTTGGATTTCTGGTGGAGACCATTTCTTGGTCAAAAATCCGTAGGTGTTAGCCTTCGGTATTATTGTAAATGGTCATTCATGGCTATTTTCGACAAAAATGGGGGTTGTGTGGCCATTGATCATCGACCAGACGCTCATACACCTCACCCCACATATGTTTCCTTGTCATAGATCACATTCTTGGATTTCTGGTGGAGACCATTTCTTGGTCAAAAATCCGTAGGTGTTAGCCTTCGGTATTACTGAAAATGGTCGTTCATGGCTATTTTCGACAAAAATGGGGGTTGTGTGGCCATTGATCATCGACCAGAGGCTCATACACCTCACCCCGCATATGTTTCCTTGCCATAGATCACATTCTTGGATTTCTGGTGGAGACCATTTCTTGGTCAAAAATCCGTAGGTGTTAGCCTTCGGTATTATTGAAAATGGTCGGTCATGGCTATTTTCGACAAAAATGGGGGTTGTGTGGCCATTGATCATCGACCAGACGCTCATACACCTCACCCCACATATGTTTCCTTGTCATAGATCACATTCTTGGATTTCTGGTGGAGACCATTTCTTGGTCTAAAATCCATAGGTGTTAGCCTCTAGTATTATTGAAAATGGTCGCTCATGGCTATTTTCAAGGTCGCTCATGGCTATTTTCATAAAAAATGGGGGTTGTGTGGCCATTTATCATCGACTAGAGGCTCATAAACCTCGCCCCACATATGTTTCCTTGCCATAGATCACATTCTTGGATTTTTGGTGGAGACCATTTCTTGGTTAAAAACTCGTACGTGTTAGCCTTCGGTATTATTGAAAATGGTCGTTCATGGCTATTTTCGGCAAAATGGGGGTTGTGTGACCATTCATTATCGACCAGAGGCTCGTACACCTCACCCCACCTATGTTTCCTTGCCATAGATCACATTCTTGGATTTCTGGTGGAGACCATTTCTTGGTCAAAAATCCGTACGTGTTAGCCTTTGGTATTTTTGAAAATGGTCATTCATGGCTATTTTCGACAAAAATGGGGGTTGTGTGGCCATTGATCTTCGACCAGAGGCTCATACACCTCACTACACATATGTTTCCTTGCCATATATCACATTCTTGGATTTATGGTGGAGACCATTTCTTGGTCAAAAATCCGTAGGTGTTAGCCTTCAGTGTCATTGAAAATGGTCGTTCATGGCTATTTTCGACAAAAATTAGGGTTGTGTGGCCATTGATCGTCGACCAGAGGCTCATACACCTCACCCCACATATGTTTCCTTGCCATAGATCACATTCTTGGATTTCTGGTGGAGACCATTTCTTGGTCAAAAATCCGTAGGTGTTAGCCTTCGGTATTATTGAAAATGGTCGTTCATGGCTATTTTCGACAAAAATGGGGGTTGTGTGGCCATTGATCATCGACCAGACGCTCATACACCTCACCCCACATATGTTTCCTTGCCATAGATCACATTCTTGGATTTCTGGTGGAGACCATTTCTTGTTCTAAAATCCGTAGGTGTTAGCCTCTAGTATTATTGAAAATGGTCGCTCATGGCTATTTTCAAGGTCGCTCATGGCTATTTTCATAAAAAATGGGGGTTGTGTGGCCATTTATCATCGACTAGAGGCTCATAAACCTCACCCCACATATGTTTCCTTGCCATAGATTACATTCTTGGATTTCTAGTGGAAACCATTTCTTGGTTAAAAACTCGTACGTGTTAGCCTTCGGTATTATTGAAAATGGTAATTCATGGCTATTTTCGGCAAAATGGGGGTTGTGTGGCCATTGATCATCAACCAGAGGCTCGTACACCTCACCCCACATATATTTCCTTGCCATAGATCACATTCTTGGATTTCTGGTGGAGACCATTTCTTGGTTAAAAATCCGTACGTGTTAGCCTTTGGTATTTTTGAAAATGGTCATTCATGGCTATTTTCGACAAAAATGGGGGTTGTGTGGCCATTGATCATCGACTAGAGGCTCATACACCTCACCCCACATATGTTTCCTTGCCATAGATCACATTCTTGGATTTCTGGTGCAGACATTTCTTGGTCAAAAATCCGTAGGTGTTAGCCTTCGGTATTATTGAAAATGGTCGTTCATGGCTATTTTCGACAAAAATGGGGGTTGTGTGGCCATTGATCATCGACCAGACGCTCATACACCTCACCCCACATATGTTTCCTTGCCATAGATCACATTCTTGGATTTCTGGTGGAGACCATTTCTTGGTCTAAAATCCGTAGGTGTTAGCCTCTAATATTATTGAAAATGGTCGCTCATGGCTATTTTCAAGGTCGCTCATGGCTATTTTCATAAAAAATGGGGGTTGTGTGGCCATTTATCATCGACTAGAGGCTCATAAACCTCACCCCACATATGTTTCCTTGCCATAGATTACATTCTTGGATTTCTGGTGGAAACCATTTCTTGGTTAAAAACTCGTACGTGTTAGCCTTCGGTATTATTGAAAATGGTCATTCATGGCTATTTTCGGCAAAATGGGGGTTGTGTGGCCATTGATCATCAACCAGAGGCTCATACACCTCACCCCACATATGTTTCCTTGCCATAGATCACATTCTTGGATTTCTGGTGGAGACCATTTCTTGGTCAAAAATCCGTAGGTGTTAGCCTTCGGTATTATTGAAAATGGTCGTTCATGGCTATTTTCGACAAAAATGGGGGTTGTGTGGCCATTGATCATCGACTAGAGGCTCATACACCTCACCCCACATATGTTTCCTTGCCATAGATCACATTCTTGGATTTCTGGTGGAGACCATTTCTTGGTCAAAAATCCGTAGGTGTTAGCCTTCGGTATTATTGAAAATGGTCGTTCATGGCTATTTTCGACAAAAATGGGGGTGTGTGGCCATTGATCATCGACCAGATGCTCATACACCTCACCCCACATATGTTTCCTTGCCATAGATCACATTCTTGGATTTCTGGTGGAGACCATTTCTTGGTCTAAAATCCGTAGGTCTTAGCCTCTAGTATTATTGAAAATGGTCGCTCATGGCTATTTTCATAAAAAATGGGGGTTGTGTGGCCATTTATCATCACCTAGAGGCTCATAAACCGCACCCCACATATGTTTCCTTGCCATAGATCACATTCTTGGATTTCTGGTGGAGACCATTTCTTGGTTAAAAACTCGTACGTGTTAGCCTTCGGTATTATTGAAAATGGTCGTTCATGGCTATTTTCGGCAAAATGGGGGTTGTGTGGCCATTGATCACCGACCAGAGGATCATACACCTCACCCCACATATGTTTCCTTGCCATAGATCACATTCTTGGATTCCTGGTGGAGACCATTTCTTGGTCAAAAATCCATACGTGTTAGCCTTTGGTATTTTTGAAAATGGTCATTCATGGCTATTTTCGACAAAAATGGGGGTTGTGTGGCCATTGATCATCGACTAGAGGCTCATACACCTCACCCCACATATGTTTCCTTGCCATAGATCACATTCTTGGATTTCTGGTGGAGACCATTTCTTGGTCAAAAATCCGTAGGTGTTAGCCTTCGGTATTATTGAAAATGGTCGTTCATGGCTATTTTCGACAAAAATGGGGGTTGTGTGGCCATTGATCATCGACCAGACGCTCATACACCTCACCCCACATTTGTTTCCTTGCCATAGATCACATTCTTGTATTTCTGGTGGAGACCATTTATTGGTCTAAAATCCGTAGGTGTTAGCCTCTAGTATTATTGAAAATGGTCGCTCATGGCTATTTTCAAGGTCGCTCATGGCTATTTTCATAAAAAATGGGGGTTGTGTGGCCATTTATCATCGACTAGAGGCTCATAAACCTCACCCCACATATGTTTCCTTGCCATAGATTACATTCTTGGATTTCTGGTGGAAACCATTTCTTGGTTAAAAACGCGTACGTGTTAGCCTTCAGTATTATTGAAAATGGTCATTCATGGCTATTTTCGGCAAAATGGGGGTTGTGTGGCCATTGATCGTCGACCAGAGGCTCATACACCTCACCCCACATATGTTTCCTTGTTGTAGATCACATTCTTGGATTTCTGGTGGAGACCATTTCTTGGTCAAAAAACCGTAGGTGTTAGCCTTCGATATTATTGAAAATGGTCGTTCATGGCTATTTTCGACAAAAATGGGGGTTGTGTGGCCATTGATCATCGACCAGAGGCTCATACACCTCACCCCACATATGTTTCCTTGCCATAGATCACATTCTTGGATTTCTGGTGGAGACCATTTCTTGGTCAAAAACTCGTACGTGTTAGCCTTCGGTATTATTGAAAATGGTCGTTCATGGCTATTTTCGGCAAAATGGGGGTTCTGTGGCCATTGATCATCGACCAGAGGCTCGTACACCTCACCCCACATATGTTTCCTTGCCATAGATCACATTCGTGGATTTCTGGTGGAGACCATTTCTTGGTCAAAAATCCGTAGGTGTTAGCCTTCGGTATTATTGAAAATGGTCGTTCATGGCTATTTTCGGCAAAATGGGGGTTCTGTGGCCATTGATCATCGACCAGAGGCTCATACACCTCACCCCACATATGTTTCCTTGCCATAGATCACATTCTTGGATTTCTGGTGGAGACCATTTCTTGGTCAAAAATCCGTAGGTGTTAGCCTTCGGTATTATTGAAAATGGTCGTTCATGGCTATTTTCGACAAAAATGGGGGTTGTGTGGCCATTGATCATCGACCAGAGGCTCATACACCTCACCCCACATATGTTTCCTCGCCATAGATCACATTCTTGGATTTCTGGTGGAGACCATTTCTTGGTCAAAAATCCGTAGGTCTTAGCCTCTAATATTATTGAAAATGGTCGCTCATGGCTATTTTCGGGAAAATGGGGGTTCTGTGGCCATTGATCGTCAACCAGAGGCTCATACACCTCACCCCACATATGTTTCCTTGTCGTAGATCACATTCTTGGATTTCTGGTGGAGACCATTTCTTGGTCAAAAATCCGTAGGTGTTAGCCTTCGATATTATTGAAAATGGTCGTTCATGGCTATTTTCGACAAAAATGGGGGTTGTGTGGCCATTGATCATCGACCAGAGGCTCATACACCTCACCCCACATATGTTTCCTTGCCATAGATCACATTCTTGGATTTCTGGTGGAGACCATTTCTTGGTCAAAAATCTGTAGGTGTTAGCCTTCGGTATTATTGAAAATGGTCGTTCATGGCTATTTTCGACAAAAATGGGGGTTGTGTGGCCATTGATCATCGACCAGACGCTCATACACCTCACCCCACATATGTTTCCTTGCCATAGATCACATTCTTGGATTTCTGGTGGGGACCATTTCTTGGTCTAAAATCCGTAGGTGTTAGCCTCTAGTATTATTGAAAATGGTCGCTCATGGCTATTTTCAAGGTCGCTCATGGCTATTTTCATAAAAAATGGGGGTTGTGTGGCCATTTTCATCGAATAGAGGTTCATAAACCTCACCCCACATATGTTTCCTTGCCATAGATCACATTCTTGGATTTCTGGTGGAGACCATTTCTTGGTCAAAAATCCGTACGTGTTAGCCTTTGGTATTTTTGAAAATGGTCGTTCATGGCTTGGTCGATGATCAATGGCCACACAACCCCCATTTTTATGAAAATAGCTATGAGCGACCATTTTCAATAATACCAGAGGCTAAGACCTACGGATTTTTGACCAAGAAATGGTCTCCACCAGAAATCCAAGAATGTGATCTATGGCAAGGAAACTTATGTGGGGTGAGGTGTATGAGCCTCTCGTCGATGATCAATGGCCACACAACCCCCATTTTTGTCGAAAATAGCCATGAATGACCATTTACAATAATACCGAAGGCTAACACCTACGGATTTTTGACCAAGAAATGGTCTCCACCAGAAATCCAAGAATGTGATCTATGGCAAGGAAACATATGTGGGGTGAGGTGTATGAGCCTATGGTCGATGATCAATGGCCACACAACCCCCATTTTTGTCGAAAATAGCCATGAACGACCATTTTCAATAATATCGAAGGCTAACACCTACGGATTTTTGACCAAGAAATGGTCTCCACCAGAAATCCAAGAATGTGATCTACGACAAGGAAACATATGTGGGGTGAGGTGTATGAGCCTGTTGGGGGCCTTCGGCTTCCGAAGGTCCTCAAAAACAGGATTTAACAGTATTTCTGGAGTATAATGTGTGAACAGGTATCTTCGGACTCAAGTCGGCGTCACAGTAGACCAGAATAGTATGAAGGTTGATACAGCGCCGAAGGTGTGAGCAGGAAAGCTTCGGCGTGGCAACAGAATGTGGAACCGACTTAAAGATGAAAAGGCCATTTAGACCTCGATAGATTACTATAGAATTATTATCAAGTGTAAAGGGCATGAATGTAATTCTGTATGGGTTGTGCCCCGTGCCTATAAATAGGTGAACAGTACCCCCGTACTGTTCACGCTGATTTGGCATTTACTTTTGCGTCACGCTTGTACTTTCATCCCCTTCAAGTTAAAGGTACATGCTGTAATCTTATCGATTACTTCTGTTTGTACATGATAATAAAACATAATTGTTTATGTTGTTCATTATATTCCTTATAGTTCATTCTTCATCATTATATAATGTATTTATGAAGGTATGCCCTTCATAACCTTCGTCCGAAAATCATTATATCCTGAGAGGAATAATGCTTCGAAGGCCGAAGGACTTTACCGATTAACATTTTCTATGTTGCCTTGTTCCTGACTCATAGCATTCAAGAACAAGTCTCCAACATTGGCGCCCACCTCCGGTGAACTCACTTCCACTCTTTGAGTTTTTTGAACACCTTCGGCGATCATAAACCTTCGTTATGGCGCCGAAGAAAGCTTCAGCAACTGGGACTGCAGCTCTACAACCGCTGGACCACAATCAGGAGACAGTCTCCCTTCGGGAGGCCCAAAGCCAGAAAAGGAAGGCTGTTAGCCTGACACCACCAGAGGACAAGATAGATCAAGAAATCAGAAATATGGAGATGCTTCATCAACAAGTGCAGAGGAAGAAAGAAAAGATGGCCAGGCTAGCTGAGCTGCAGAGGCAGATAGACGAAGCCTCTGAAGAAGTTTGTCACCTTGCTCAGGATGAGCAACACCGAAGGCCTCAGCACCAAGACCTTCATCAGGATGGTTTTCCCAACGAAGATGACTGGTATGACAATTTCCATCATGGGAATTTTGTTTTTGACGATGCTTCTCCTCTGTCCGCTGAGCTGCAGGCTACACCTTGGCCTCCGTCCTACAAGCCGCCTCAGCTTCCCGTATTCGATGGCCACTCAGACCCGAAGCAGTTTTTGATGAGCTACGAAGCAACAGTATCTTCGTATGGTGGCAATGCTGCGGTCATGGCCAAATCTTTTGTTATGGCTGTCAGGAGTGTTGCTCAAACCTGGTATTCCTCCCTTCGACCAGGAACGATCACTTCATGGCAGAAGCTGAAGGACTTGTTGTTAACTAGCTTCCAAGGGTTTCAGACGAAGCCGGTTACTGCTCAGGCTCTGTTCCAATGTACCCAGGATCACGAAGAATACCTTCAGGCGTATGTCCGAAGGTTCTTGTGTTTGAGGGCACAGGCACCAACGGTGCCCAATGAAATTGTCATTGAGGCCATGATCAAGGGGCTTCGGCCAGGACCGTCAGCTCAGTACTTCGCTAGGAAGCCTCCTCAAACTTTGGAGAAGCTGCTCCAGAAGATGGACGAGTACATTCGGGCCGATAATGATTTCCGCCAAAGAAGGGAGGAGGCTTTCAGGTTTTCTGAAATGACCAGGGGCTTCGGAGGGAGGTTTTACCCGAGGCATGTTAGATCAATTCATAACTCTACACAAAATGATGATAAAGGGAGCCAACAGCAAAGGCCACAATGTTCCTCACAGGCTTCGGGTCAACAGCAAGGCCCCTTCCAACCACCAGCTCCAAGAGGCAGAGGCGCCAGGGGCTTCAGAGGAAGATTTGGCGATCAACAGAGAAGAATCTTTTGCTTATTCTGTGGTGAGAACAAAGGCCATACCACCAGGATGTGCCATGTCACCATCCAGAAGCAAAAAGAAATAGCCGAAGCGGCAGCACAACAGGCTCAGCCCAAGCAGGTCATGCACACTGCTTCATATCATTCACCTTACATCCCAGAGTATGTAGGCAATCACCCTGCAGTTTCTGTTGCTTCGGCGAGTCAACCTCAGGCTTCCTGGCAACAACCACCGCCTCCACCACCGCTGCAACAAGGTCAGCAGCCAGAAGGGAGCCAATATGCTCCACATCAAAGGGACTTCAGAGAACAGTCCGAAGCTCGCACAGTCAACAGCACTGTGCCAGAGTCAAAGCACATCTATTGACAAATATCCTACCTTAAATAGCAATCTTTTTCATTCAGTTTTATTTTCTGTAATAAAGGACATTGTTCAGGTTTCATGCAAATAGTTTCGTTGATTCCCACAAGGAAAATATATTTTCTTCACAGGCTTAAATAGTTGAGACTTGTGATAACAAAGAGGACCTTCGAACTATCGAAAATTCTTCAAAGCAACAAAAAGTCGTTCTAAAGAACGCAGAGTGAGTTTGCCGAAGTTACAAAAAAGTCGTTCCAAAGGGAGCGCAGTGTAAGTTTTCTGCTCCAAAGTCGTTCCAAAGGGAATGCAGAGCATACAGCGAAAAGTCAACGCTGATACCGCCTAAGTAAAGGGCGAAGCGCGAAAAGTCAACGCGAATACCGCTGAAAGTAAAAGGCGAAGAAGCTCTAAGGGAGGCTTACAGCGAAAAATAAACGCTGATTCCGCTGAAGTAAAAGGCGAAGAAGCTCCTAAGGGAGGCTTATAGTAAAAAAGACAATGCTGATTCAAAAGATTATGTGTTTTGTCGCAGGAATGTGTGTATCTTCGGAATAAACACCATCTTACACAACATAACATCATCGCATCATTTCGCATAGCATAAGCATCATACATCATGTTGCATATGGCACAAGAGGTGGACATCATATTAGTCTACAGAAGAACGTTATTGATCTTCGGAAGTATAGCTTCGGAAAGTGTCTTCACGAAGCCTGGATATTATTCATCAGAACACTGGATATTATTGTGACAAAGAAAAATTCCTCTTCACGAAGCATGAAAAGAAGGGAAGGTGTTTTTTTCGTCAAAGACTCAAAAAGCGGTACGTGTAAAGTTTCATGCATCGTAAAGAATTGAGCAATAAAAATGGGTATATTACATTTAGGACTACAAAATGTTACAATATATTACATTTCAGAAGTTTAATTTACAATAGTATTTAATCTTCTCTCAGAACAACTTCTGCAGCCTCATTCAGGAGCCGATTGACGACTTCGTCCATGATGGCTTCGGCCATCTTTTTAATTTCGTCGCCCCCTTTCGGCTGAGGGCCTGAAGACGCTTTAGCAGGATCTGAAGGACAGGATACGGCTATGTTGCTATTACAAACGGCAAACGAAGCTTAAAACCAAAAATTACAACACAATAAAAACTATTAGTTAATACCTAATTGACCTTCGGGCTCCGCGCTCTTTTCAGCAGCCTTAGCCACTTCTCTAGCATCGTGAATGCCCTTTTCACTTTTTTGAATAATTTCTCCTGCCATTTCTCGGCCACCATTATCCCAGATATCGGTAAAAAAACTTTCCACCGTTCATGCTTGCTTCGGCCGAAGGATCTCTTGCATCTTCAAAGGACAAAGCAGCTTCGGATTGTGCTAAAATTTTTACATGTTCACAGCCCTTCTTCTCTAAAATGGTGGCAATTCCTCTGGCCCCAGAGAAAGCGCATATATCTCCACGGCTATTTAAAATTTCTTCGAAGGCCTCAGCTTCGTGGCCGATCCATTCAATGGGACCTTCGGGATTGCCTCTCGTAAAGTTTTCTTCACTTGAGAAGGCGCCGACCCTGGCGAAGCTAGCTTTTAACTTCTTAACACACTCTATAGATTTGTTATAACATCTCTTCTTGAATGAACGAAGCTCTTCAACAGTTACTTCTAGGTGATCTGCCCATTGGTCGCTGAGTTCTCGCCTTGTTTCTTCAAGTATGCGTTCTTCCTTGGCTCTGGCCAGTTGTTTCCGAAGATCTTCAATTTCTCGTTTCTGAGCTTCAGCTTGACCCTTAAAAGCATCTTCGTCTTCCTTTATTTTATTTAGCAATGAGTATAATATTTTATCTTTTTCAAGGCCTTCGTTCCTCAGTTCAATTACTTCGGAACGAAGGTTACTCAGGGCTATAGCACACCCTTCGTCTTCAGCATCTTTTGTGCCCTAAGGGCATTGCTAAGTATCAGGCCCTACAAAGAGAAATATGTGTGTGTCCAATAAATTTAAACAAACAAAAAGATTTTTTGGTCTCAACAAAGAATACAAGGATCCCATTTGTCGCACCTTTAAGCTATTATAGGCCAGGCTGTCGGCCAGATCGTTCTTCGACAGCACAGAGAGCCCGTCTTCTAAGGTGGGAATCCGAAGCTCTTGCTCATCTCCTGGCAGACAGAAATTTCCTTGCTGTCAGGGAGACAATACAAAAAGTCTTCTTCTCCACTACCATTGAATATTAACGCCCCCTTTGGATACTTCAGTTTCTGGGCGTAGTGCTGGGCTTCTTGCTCTTCTTTTTCTGATAATTTTTTCCCCGAAGCATGACGAACAATATAATCACGAACTTTGGAGGATGCTTCGGGGACAACGACACCGATTTCTTCAACAGATGTTGGCTTTGTTATTTTTTCTTCATCAGTTTCCAAGGATTTTATCTTTACGGGCTCTGAGGACCCAGCTTCGGTTTCAATTTCCTGCTCTGGAGTTTTGTATCAGAAATTTCGGTTGTTGTTTTAAGAGTGGCAGCAGCCTTCTTCGGAGGTGTGCTTGAAGATTTGATTGTTTCCAATACATCTAGCACATTAACCATTCTCTTTCTTTTCGGAGTCACTACTGGCACTTTTTGATTTTTTACTGTCTCAACATTTGCTGCAGGACTCACAATTTCTGATACTTTTTCTTCAGATGGTTTTTTTCTCTTCTTCAATTTTTTCTGTGGATGGCGCTTCGGCCATTTCTTTGGTTTCCGGTAGCAAAATCTTCGGTTCTTCCAATTCTATCCTTTTTGGCGCTTCGGCTATTTCTGCAGCTGCTGGCGGCGTGGCTGGTTTGGTTGGCTTTTTAGCCTCGGTGGCCGAAGAAGATTTTCCGGTAAACTCGGGCACCGAAGCTGGTTCGATATAGCGCGGCCGGTGTGTGAGGACCTTTATTTTCATTCTTTCAGGTTCTGGCTCGCTAGGAGCAGTTGCAGCTTCTTCTTTTGCAGAGGTTGTGTTTTTTCTCTTCTGCCTTCGAATGGGATAGCAATAGTCAGGGTAGACAAACCCAATTGCATCAAATACCCGATTCAGCCTCTTCTTTTTTCGGCCTCCGAAGGCTGCTGACATCGCAGTATCTTCGGCCTTCGAATAAGCACCAAGCAGCTCATCACTTAAATTTTCAATGCTTTTTAACCAGTCATCATCTGGCTCAGCAAATTTATCTCCGAACTTGAAGGTGTACTTCAGTCTCACAAGTCCACCTTCGTCGGCCTCTTTTATGGTTTCTTGTGGCATTTCCCATTTCTCCGCGAGCGGCCATACCCGGAAGGCAATATGCTCTTGTACTAAATCTCTCGTTCCAATAAAAGAGCAGACAACGCCGAAGGCCCTCTGGCATTCTTCGGCAGCTTCACTCATTTCAACCTTCGGCCTCCGAAGGCCGAAGCTTTGCCAAATAGGGCGCATAATTATACCTTTGATATCTTCTCGTACTGACAGGTCATTCTTCACATAAAACCATTCTGTCATCCAGTCTCCGGGCCATCTCTTCCGAAAGGTTGGCACGGGACAGCTTGACCCGGACCGAGAAACGAAACTGTAGCAGCCAAAATTATTGTGATACTGTTCCTTACCCCAAGGTTTTGTCTCGTATGATAATTCATGTATATTACAGAAGCTTTTTGCATCAGGCTTCAGACCTTGGCTTCTCACGGCCCACACGAAGATATTCAGTCTTATGATTGCCTCGGGGGTAAGTTGGTGAAGATAGACTTCGAAGATTTTCAGCACCTCCACGACGAAGCTGCTCAAGGGGAATCGTAGTCCAGCTTTCAAAAAGCTTCGGTATACTACGACTTCATTCTCTTCAGGGTGTGGACAAGTTTTTTTCCCCTTCGTCGGCCCTCACAATGGACAAATCCCGGAAATACCTTCCTCTCATGTTGACAAGATGATTCTCTTTGATAGTTGATTTACCATAAACCGAATGGCTTGGTCGCCAGGGACGATCTTCGGAGTCTTCACCATCACTGTCCACATCATAACTGTCACTGTCACCAGTATCTTCAGACAAACCTTCCAGAATCTCCTTGGTGATTTTTTCTGTATTGGTCTTTGACATCGCTAAAAGAAACCCAAGTTTTTCTCTTCGTCAAGGCTCAGCTTCGTCTCAGCAGCAGCCTTCTTATCTTCAGACATCTTCGGAGACACTAAAAAACTGTTTTCAAAGCCGAAGCTTCAAAACTAAAAAGCTTAGCAAATCTTAGTGCACAAGAGCTAAAAATTGAGTGAGCGGGAGCAGATGGCCAGAGAGCGTGTCAAATGAGTTTGCGGTATGACCATATTTATACGCCAAATGTGTTGAAAGTTGAAAGACCCCGCTTGTCAGTGAATGTTGCTATTCTAGCAAAGGGAAGGTGTTTTTTTCGGACCTTCGGCGTAAAGCCTTCGTCCATGTCGCAATTTAAATTTATTGTTTTAAACAAATTAATATTGCGAGGGGCTACTGTTGGGGCCTTCGGCTTCCGAAGGTCCTCAAAAACAGGATTTTAACAGTATTTCTGGAGTATAATGTGTGAACAGGTATCTTCGGACTCAAGTCAGCGTCACAGTAGACCAGAATAGTACGAAGGTTGATACAGCGCCGAAGGTGTGAGCAGGAAAGCTTCGGCGTGGCAACAGAATGTGGAACCGACTTAAAGATGAAAAGGCCATTTAGACCTCGATAGATTACTATAGAATTATTATCAAGTGTAAAGGGCATGAATGTAATTCTGTATGGGTTGTGCCCCGTGCCTATAAATAGGTGAACAGTACCCCCGTACTGTTCACGCTGATTTGGCATTTACTTTTGCGTCACGCTTGTACTTTCATCCCCTTCAAGTTAAAGGTACATGCTGTAATCTTATCGATTACTTCTGTTTGTACATGATAATAAAACATAATTGTTTATGTTGTTCATTATATTCCTTATAGTTCATCCTTCATCATTATATAATGTATTTATGAAGGTATGCCCTTCATAACCTTCGTCCGAAAATCATTATATCCTGAGAGGAATAATGCTTCGAAGGACGAAGGACTTTACCGATTAACATTTCTATGTTGCCTTGTTCCTGACTCATAGCATTCAAGAACAAGTCTCCAACAGAGCCTCTGGTCGACGATCAATGGCCACACAACCCCCATTTTGCCGAAAATAGCAATGAATGACCATTTTCAATAATACCGAAGGCTAACACGTACGAGTTTTTAACCAAGAAATGGTTTCCACCAGAAATCCAAGAATGTAATCTATGGCAAGGAAACATATGTGGGGTGAGGTTTATGAGCCTCTAGTCGATGATAAATGGCCACACAACCCCCATTTTTATGAAAATAGCCATGAGCGACCTTGAAAATAGCCATGAGCGACCATTTTCAATAATACTAGAGGCTAACACCTACGGATTTTAGACCAAGAAATGGTCTCCACCAGAATCCAAGAATGTGATCTATGGCAAGGAAACATATGTGGGGTGAGGTGTATGAGCGTCTGGTCGATGATCAATGGCCACACAACCCCCATTTTTGTCGAAAATAGCCATGAACGACCATTTTCAATAATACCGAAGGCTAACACCTATGGATTTTTGACCAAGAAATGGTCTCCACCAGAAATCCAAGAATGTGATCTATGGCAAGGAAACATATGTGGGGTGAGATTTATGAGCCTCTAGTCGATGATAAATGGCCACACAACCCCATTTTTTATGAAAATAGCCATGAGCGACCATTTTCAATAATATTAGAGGCTAAGACCTACGGATTTTTGACCAAGAAATGGTCTCCACCAGAAATCCAAGAAATGTGATCTATGGCAAGGAAACATATGTGGGGTGAGGTGTATGAGCCTCTGGTCGATGATCAATGGCCACACAACCCCCAATTTTGTCGAAAATAGCCATGAACGACCATTTTCAATAATATCGAAGGCTAACACCTACGGATTTTTGACCAAGAAATGGTCTCCACCAGAAATCCAAGAATGTGATCTATGGCAAGGAGACATATGTGGGGTGAGGTGTACGAGCCTCTGGTCGATGATCAATGGCCACACAACCCCCATTTTGTCGAAAATAGCCATGAACGACCATTTTCAATAATACCGAAGGCTAACACCTACGGATTTTTGACCAAGAAATGGTCTCCACCAGAAATCCAAGAATGTGATCTACGACAAGGAAACATATGTGGGGTGAGGTGTATGAGCCTCTGGTCGACGATCAATGGCCACACAACCCCCATTTTGCCGAAAATAGCCATGAATGACCATTTTCAATAATACCGAAGGCTAACACGTACGAGTTTTTAACCAAGAAATGGTTTCCACCAGAAATCCAAGAATGTAATCTATGGCAAGGAAACATATGTGGGGTGAGGTCTATGAGCCTCTAGTCGATGATAAATGGCCACACAACCCCATTTTTTATGAAAATAGCATGAGCGACCTTGAAAATAGCCATGAGCGACCATTTTCAATAATACTAGAGGCTAACACCTACGGATTTTAGACCAAGAAATGGTCTCCACCAGAAATCCTAGAATGTGATCTATTGCAAGGAAACATATGGGGGGTGAGGTGGACGAGCCTCTGGTCGATGATCAATGGCCACACAACCCCCATTTTTGTCGAAAATAGCCATGAATGATCATTTACAATAATACCGAAGGCTAACACCTACGGATTTTTGACCAAGAAATGGTCTCCACCAGAAATCCAAGAATGTGATCTATGGCAAGGAAACATATGTGGGGTGAGGTTTCTGAGCCTCTAGTCGATGATAAATGGCCACACAACCCCCATTTTTTATGAAATAGCCATGAACGACCTTGAAAATAGCCATGAGCGACCATTTTCAATAATACTAGAGGCTAACACCTACGGATTTTAGACCAAGAAATGGTCTCCACCAGAAATCCAAGAATGTGATCTATGGCAAGGAAAATATGTGGGGTGAGGTGTATGAGCGTCTGGTCGATGATCAATGGCCACACAACCCCCATTTTTGTCGAAAATAGCCATGAACGACCATTTTCAATAATACCGAAGGCTAACACCTACGGATTTTGACCAAGAAATGGTCTCCACCAGAAATCCAAGAATGTGATCTATGGCAAGGAAACATATGTGGGGTGAGGTGTATGAGCCTCTGGTCGATGATCATTGGCCACACAAACCCCCATTTTTGTCGAAAATAGCCATGAACGACCATTTTCAATAATATCGAAGGCTAACACCTACGGATTTTTGACCAAGAAATGGTCTCCACCAGAAATCCAAGAATGTGATCTACGACAAGGAAACATATGTGGGGTGAGGTGTATGAGCCTCTGGTCGACGATCAATGGCCACACAACCCCCATTTTGCCGAAAATAGCCATGAATGACCATTTTCAATAATATCGAAGGCTAACACCTACGGATTTTTGACCAAGAAATGGTCTCCACCAGAAATCCAAGAATGTGATCTACGACAAGGAAACATATGTGGGGTGAGGTGTATGAGCCTCTTGGTCAAAATCCGTAGGTGTTAGCCTTCGATATTATTGAAAAATGGTCGTTCATGGCTATTTTCGACAAAAATGGGGGTTGTGTGGGCCATTGATCATCGACCAGAGGCTCATACACCTCACCCCACATATGTTTCCTTGCCATAGATCACATTCTTGGATTTCTGGTGGAGACCATTTATTGGTCAAAAATCCGTACGTGTTAGCCTTCGGTATTATTGAAAATGGTCGTTCATGGCTATTTTCGGCAAAATGGGGGTTTCTGTGGCCATTAATCATCGACCAGACGCTCATACACCTCACCCCACATATGTTTCCTTGCCATAGATCACATTCTTGGATTTCTGGTGGAGACCATTTCTTGGTCTAAATCCGTAGGTGTTAGCCTCTAGTATTATTGAAAATGGTCGCTCATGGCTATTTTCAAGGTCGCTCATGGCTATTTCATAAAAAATTGGGGTTGTGTGGCCATTTATCATCGACCAGTGGCTCATAAACCTCACCCCACATATGTTTCCTTGCCATAGATTACATTCTTGGATTTCTGGTGGAAACCATTTCTTGGTTAAAAACTCGTACGTGTTAGCCTTCGATATTATTGAAAATAGTCGTTCATGGCTATTTTCGACAAAAATGGGGTTGTGTGGCATTGATCATCGACCAGACGCTCATACACCTCACCCCACATATGTTTCCTTGCCATAAATCACATTCTTGGATTTATGGTGGAGACCATTTGTTGGTCAAAAATCCGTAGGTGTTAGCCTTCGGTATTATTGAAAATGGTCGTTCATGGCTATTTTCGACAAAAATGGGGGTTGTGTGGCCATTGATCGTCGACCAGACGCTCATACACCTCACCCCACATATGTTTCCTTGCATAGATTACATTCTTGGATTTATGGTGGAGACCATTTCTTGGTCAAAAATCCGTAGGTGTTAGCCTTCGGTATTATTGAAAATGGTCGTTCATGGCTATTTTTGGCAAATGGGGGTTCTGTGGCAATTGATCATCGACCAGAGGCTCGTTCACCTCACCCCACATATGTTTCCTTGCCATAGATCACATTCTTGGATTTCTGGTGGAGACCATTTCTTGGGCAAAAATCCGAATGTGTTAGCCTTTGGTATTTTTGAAAATGGTCATTCATGGCTATTTTCGACAAAAATGGGGGTTGTGTGGCCATTGATCTTCGACCAGAGGCTCATACACCTCACTACACATATGTTTCCTTGCCATAGATCACATTCTTGGATTTATGGTGGAGACCATTTCTTGGTCAAAAATCCGTAGGTGTTAGCCTTCAGTGTCATTGAAAATGGTCGTTCATGGCTATTTTCGACAAAAATTAGGGTTGTGTGGCCATTGATCGTCGACCAGAGGGCTCATACACCTCACCCCACATATGTTTCCTTGCCATAGATCACATTCTTGGATTTCTGGTGGAGACCATTTCTTGGTCAAAAATCCGTAGGTGTTAGCCTTCGGTATTATTGAAAAATGGTCATTCATGGCTATTTTCGGCAAAATGGGGGTTGTGTGGCCATTGATCGTCGACCAGAGGCTCATACACCTCACCCCACATATGTTTCCTTGTCATAGATCACATTCTTGGATTTCTGGTGGAAACCATTTCTTGGTCTAAAATCCTTAGGTGTTAGCCTCTAGTATTATTGAAAATGGTCGCTCATGGCTATTTTCAAGGTCGCTCATGGCTATTTTCATAAAAAATGGGGGTTGTGTGGCCATTGATCATCGACCAGAGGCTCGTAAACCTCAACCCGACCATTTCTTGGTCAAAAATCCGTAGGTGTTAGCCTTTGGTATTATTGAAAATGGTCGTTCATGGCTATTTTCGACAAAAATGGGGGTTGTGTGGCCATTGATCGTCGACCAGACGCTCATACACCTCACCCCACATATGTTTCCTTGTCGTAGATCACATTCTTGGATTTCTGGTGGAGAACCATTTCTTGGTTAAAAATCCGTAGGTCTTAGCCTCTAGTATTATTGAAAATGGTCGCTCATGGCTATTTTCATAAAAAATGGGGCTGTGTGGCCATTGATCACCGACCAGAGGCTCATACACCTCACCCCACATATGTTTCACTTGCCATAGATTACATTCTTGGATTTCTGGCGGAAACCATTTCTTGGTTAAAAAACTCGTACGTGTTAGCCTTCGGTATTATTGAAAATGGTCATTCATGGCTATTTTCGACAAAAATGGGAGTTGTTGTGGCCATTGATCATCGACCAGAGGCTCATACACCTCACCCCACATATGTTTCCTTGCCATAGATCACATTCTTGGATTTCTGGTGGAGACCATTTCTTGGTCAAAATCGGTACGTGTTAGCCTTTGGTATTTTTGAAAATGGTCATTCATGGCTATTTTCGACAAAAATGGGGGTTGTGTGGCCATTGATCAATCGACTAGAGGCTCATACACCTCACCCCACATATGTTTCCTTGCCATAGATCACATTCTTGGATTTCTGGTGGAGACCATTTCTTGGTCAAAAATCCGTAGGTGTTAGCCTTCGGTATTATTGAAAATGGTCGTTCATGGCTATTTTCGACAAAAATGGGGGTTGTGTGGCCATTGATCATCGACCAGACGCTCATACACCTCACCCCACATATGTTTCCTGCCATAGATCACATTCTTGGATTTCTGGTGGAGACCTTTTCTTGGTCCAAAATCCGTAGGTGTTAGCCTCTAGTATTATTGAAAATGGTCGCTCATGGCTATTTTCAAGGTCGCTCATGGCTATTTTCATAAAAAATGGGGGTTGTGTGGCCATTTATCATCGACTAGAGCTCATACACCTCACCCCACATATGTTTCCTTGCAATAGATTACATTCTTGGATTTCTGGTGGAGAACCATTTCTTGGTTAAAAACTCGTACGTGTTAGCCTTCGGTATTATTGAAAAATGGTCATTCATGGCTATTTTCGGCAAAATGGGGGTTGTGTGGCCATTGATCGTCGACCAGAGGCTCATACACCTCACCCCACATATGTTTCCTTGTCGTAGATCACATTCTTGGATTTCTGGTGGAGACCATTTCTTGGTCAAAAATCCGTAGGTGTTAGCCTTCGATATTATTGAAAATGGTAATTCATGGCTATTTTCGGCAAAATGGGGGTTGTGTGGCCATTGATCGTCGACCAGAGGCTCATACACCTCACCCCACATATGTTTCCTTGTCGTAGATCACATTCTTGGATTTCTGGTGGAGACCATTTGTTGGTCAAAAATTCGTAGGTGTTAGCCTTCGATATTATTGAAAATGGTCGTTCATGGCTATTTTCGACAAAAATGGGGGTTGTGTGGCCAATGATCATCGACCAGAGGCTCATACACCTCACCCCACATATGTTTCCTTGCCATAGATCACATTCTTGGATTTCTGGTGGAGACCATTTCTTGGTCAAAAATTCGTAGGTGTTAGCCTTCGATATTATTGAAAATGGTCGTTCATGGCTATTTTCGACAAAAATGGGGGTTGTGTGGCCAATGATCATCGACCAGAGGCTCATACACCTCACCCCACATATGTTTCCTTGCCATAGATCACATTCTTGGATTTCTGGTGGAGACCATTTCTTGGTCAAAAATCCGTAGGTGTTAGCCTTCGGTATTATTGAAAATGGTCGTTCATGGCTATTTTCGACAAAAATGGGGGTTGTGTGGCCATTGATCAACGACCAGACGCTCATACACCTCACCCCACATATGTTTCCTTGCCATAGATCACATTCTTGGATTCTGGTGGAGACCATTTCTTGGTCTAAAATCCGTAGGTGTTAGCCTTCGATATTATTGAAAATGGTCGATCATGGCTATTTTCGACAAAAATGGGGGTTGTGTGGCCATTGATCATCGACTAGAGGCTCATACACCTCACCCCACATATGTTTCCTTGCCATAGATCACATTCTTGGATTTCTGGTGGAGACCATTTCTTGGTCAAAAATCCGTAGGTGTTAGCCTTCGGTATTATTGAAAATGGTCGTTCATGGCTATTTTCGACAAAAATGGGGGTTGTGTGGCCATTGATCATCGACCAGACGCTCATACACCTCACCCCACATATGTTTCCTTGCCATAGATCACATTCTTGGATTTCTGGTGGAGACCATTTCTTGGTCTAAAATCCGTAGGTGTTAGCCTCTAGTATTATTGAAATGGTCGTTCATGGCTATTTTCACAAAAATAGGGTTGTGTGGCCATTGATCATCGACCAGAGGCTCATACCTCACCCCACATATGTTTCCTGCCATAGATCACATTCTTGGATTTCTGGTGGAAACCATTTCTTGGTTAAAAACTCGTACGTGTTAGCCTTCGGTATTATTGAAAATGGTCATTCTGGCTATTTTCGGCAAAATGGGGTTGTGTGGCCATTGATCGTCGACCAGAGGCTCATAAACCTCACCCCACATATGGTTCCTTGTCGTAGATCACATTCTTGGATTTCTGGTGGAGACCATTTCTTGGTCAAAAACCGTAGGTGTTAGCCTTCGATATTATTGAAAATGGTCGTCATGGCTATTTTCGACAAAAATGGGGGTTGTGTGGCCATTGATCATCGACCAGACGCTCATACACCTCACCCCACATATGTTTCCTTGCCATAGATCACATTCTTGGATTTCTGGTGGAGACCATTTCTTGGTCAAAAATCTGTACGTGTTAGCCTTGGTATTTTGAAAATGGTCATTAATGGCTATTTTCGACAAAATGGGGGTTGTGTGGCCATTGATCATCGACCAGAGGCTCGTACACCTCACCCCACATATGTTTCCTTGCCATAGATCACATTCTTGGATTTTGGTGGAGACCATTTCTTGCACAAAAATCGGTGTTAGCCTTCGGTATTATTGAAAATGGTCGTCATGGCTATTTTCGGCAAAATGGGGGTTGTGTGGCCATTGATCGTCGACCAGAGGCTCATACACCTCACCCCAACATATGTTTCCTTGTCGTAGATCACATTCTTGGATTTCTGGTGGAGACCATTTCTTGGTAAAAAATCCGTAGGTGTTAGCCTTCGGTATTATTGAAAATGGTCGTTCATGGCTATTTTCGACAAAAATGGGGGTTGTGTGGCCATTGATCATCGACCAGACGCTCATACACCTCACCCCACATATGTTTCCTGCCATAGATCACATTCTTGGATTTCTGGTGGAGACCTTTTCTTG
>NW_023367195.1:0-45870 GCF_902167145.1 Zea mays
ACAAAAATGGGGGTTGTGTGCCATTGATCATCGACCAGACGCTCATACAAACCTCACCCCACATATTGTTTTCCTTGCCATAGATCACATTCTTGGATTTCTGGTGGAGACCATTTCTTGGTCTAAAATCCGTAGTGTTATCCTCTAGTATATTGAAATGGTCGCTCATGGCTATTTTCAAGGTCGCTCATGGCTATTTTCATAAAAAATTGGGGTTGTGTGGCCATTTATCATCGACTAGAGGCTCATAAACCTCACCCCACATATGTTTCCTTGCCATAGATTACATTCTTGGATTTCTGGTGGAAGCCATTTCTTGGTTTAAAAACTCGTACGTGTTAGCCTTCGGTATTATTGAAAATGGTCATTCATGGCTATTTTTGGCAAAATGGGGGTTGTGTGGCCATTGATCGTCGACCAGAGGCTCATACACCTCACCCCACATATGTTTCCTTGCGTAGATCACATTCTTGGATTTCTGGTGGAGACCATTTCTTGGTCTAAAAATCCGTAGGTGTTAGCCTCTAGTATATTGAAAATGGTCGCTCATGGCTATTTCAAGGTCGCTCATGGCTATTTTCATAAAAAGGGGGTTTGTGGGCCATTTATCATCGACTAGAGGCTCATAAACCTCACCCCACATATGTCCTTGCCATAGATTACATTCTTGGATTTCTGGTGGAAGCCATTTCTTGGTGAAAAACCGTACGTGTTAGCCTTCGGTATTATTGAAAATGGTCATTCATGGCTATTTTGGCAAAATGGGGGTTTGTGGCCATTGATCGTCGACCAGAGGCTCATACACCTCACCCACAAATGTTTCCTTGTCGTAGATCACATTCTTGGATTTCTGGTGGAGACCATTTCTTGGTCAAAAATCCATAGGTGTTAGCCTTCGATATTATTGAAAATGGTCGTTCATGGCTATTTTCGACAAAAATGGGGGTTGTGTGGCCATTGATCATCGACCAGAGGCTATACACCTCACCCCACATATGTTTCCTTGCCATAGATCACATTCTTGGATTTTGGTGGAGACCATTTCTTGGTCAAAAATCGTAGGTGTTAGGCTTCGGTATTATTGTAAATGGTCATTCATGGCTATTTTCGACAAAAATGGGGGTTGTGTGGCCATTGATCATCGACATAGGCTCATACACTCACCCCACATATGTTTCCTTGCCATAGATCACATTCTTGGATTTCTGGTGGAGACCATTTCTTGGTCAAAAATCCGTAGGTCTTAGCCTCTAATATTATTGAAAATGGTCGTCATGGCTATTTTCATAAAAAAATGGGGGTTGTGTGGCCATTTATCATCGACTAGAGGCTCATAAATCTCACCCCACATATGTTTCCTGCCATAGATCACATTCTTGGATTTTTGGTGGAGACCATTTCTTGGTTAAAAAAACTCGTACGTGTTAGCCTTCGGTATTATTGAAAATGGTCGTTCATGCTATTTTCGGCAAAATGGGGGTTGTGTGGCCATTCATTATCGACCAGAGGCTCGTACACCTCACCCCAACATATGTTTCCTTGCCATAGATCACATTCTTGGATTTCTGGTGGAGACCATTTCTTGGTCAAAAAATCCGTACGTGTTAGCCTTTGGTATTTTTGAATGGTCATTCATGGCTATTTTCGACAAAAATGGGGGTTGTGTGGCCATTGATCTCGACCAGAGGCTCATACACCTCACTACACATATGTTTCCTTGCCATAGATCACATTCTTGGATTTATGGTGGAGACCATTTCTTGGTCAAAAATCCGTAGGTGTAGCCTTCAGTGTCATTGAAAATGGTCGTTCATGGCTATTTTCGACAAAATTAGGGTTGTGTGGCCATTGATCGATCGACAAGAGGCTCATACACCTCACCCCACATATGTTTCCTTGCCATAGATCACATTCTTGGATTTCTGGTGGAGACCATTTCTTGGTCAAAAATCCTTAGGTGTTAGCCTTCGGTATTATTGAAAATGGTCGTTCATGGCTATTTTCGACAAAAATGGGGGTTGTGTGGCCATTGATCATCGACCAGACGCTCATAACACCTCACCCCACATATGTTTCCTTGCCATAGATCACATTCTTGGATTTCTGGTGGAGACCATTCTTGGTCTAAAATCCGTAGGTGTTATCCTCTAGTATTATTGAAAATGGTCGCTCATGGCTATTTTCAAGGTCGCTCATGGCTATTTTCATAAAAATGGGGGTTGTGTGGCCATTTATCATCGACTAGAGGCTCATAAACTCACCCCACATATGTTCCTTGCCATAGATTACATTCTTGATTTCTGGTGGAAGCCATTTCTTGGTTAAAAACTCGTACGTGTTAGCCTTCGGTATTATTGAAAATGTCATTCATGGCTATTTTGGCAAAATGGGGGTTGTGTGGCCATTGATCGTCGACCAGAGGCTCATACACCTCACCCCACATATGTTTCCTTGTCGTAGATCACATTCTTGGATTTCTGGTGGAGACCATTTCTTGGTCTAAAATCCGTAGGTGTTAGCCTCTAGTATTATGAAAATGTCGCTCATGGCTATTTTCAAGGTCGCTCATGGCTATTTTCATAAAAATTGGGGTTGTGTGGCCATTTATCATCGACTAGAGGCTCATAACCTCACCCACATATGTTTCCTTGCCATAGATTACATCTTGGATTTCTGGTGGAGCCATTTCTTGGTTAAAAACCGTACGTGTTAGCCTTCGGTATTATTGAAAATGGTCATTCATGGCTATTTTTGGCAAAATGGGGGTTGTGTGGCCATTGATCGTCGACCAGAGGCTCATACACCTCACCCCACAAATGTTTCCTTGTCGTAGATCACATTCTTGGATTTCTGGTGGAGACCATTTCTTGGTCAAAAATCCGTAGGTGTTAGCCTTCGATATTATTGAAAATGGTCGTTCATGGCTATTTTTCGACAAAAATGGGGGTTGTGTGGCCATTGATCATCGACCAGAGGCTCATACACCTCACCCCACATATGTTTCCTTGCCATAGATCACATTCTTGGATTTCTGGTGGAGACCATTTCTTGGTCAAAAATCCGTAGGTGTTAGCTCGGTATTATTGAAAATGGTCATTCATGGCTATTTTCGACAAAAATGGGGGTTGTGTGGCCATTGATCATCGACCATAGGCTCATACACCTCACCCCACATATGTTTCCTTGCCATAGATCACATTCTTGGATTTCTGGTGGAGACCATTTCTTGGTCAAAAATCCGTAGGTGTTAGCCTTCTAATATTATTGAAAATGGTCGTCATGGCTATTTTCATAAAAAATGGGGTTGTGTGGCCATTTGATCATCGACCAGAGGCTCATACACCTCACCCCACATATGTTTCCTTGCCATAGATCACATTCTTGGATTTTTGGTGGAGACCATTTCTTGGTCAAAAACCGTACGTGTTAGCCTTCGGTATTATTGAAAATGGTCGTTCATGGCTATTTTCGGCAAAATGGGGTTGTGTGGCCATTGATCATCGACCAGAGGCTCGTACACCTCACCCCACATATGTTTCCTTGCCATAGATACATTCTTGGATTTCTGGTGGAAACCATTTCTTGGTAAAAATCGTACGTGTTAGCCTTCGGTATTATTGAAAATGGTCATTCATGGCTATTTTCGGCAAAAATGGGGTTGTGTGGCATTGATCGTCGACCAGAGGCTCATACACCTCACCCCACATATGTTTCCTTGTCGTAGATCACATTCTTGGATTTCTGGTGGAGACCATTTCTTGGTCAAAAATCCGTAGGTGTTAGCCTTTGTATTATTGAAAATGGGTCGTTCATGGCTATTTTCGACAAAAATGGGGTTGTGTGGCCATTGATCATCGACCAGAGGCTCATACACCTCACCCCACATATGTTTCCTTGCCATAGATCACATTCTTGGATTTCTGGTGGAGACCATTTCTTGGTCAAAAATCCGTAGGTGTTAGCCTTCGGTATTATTGAAAATGGTCATCATGGCTATTTTCGACAAAAATGGGGTTGTGTGGCCATTGATCATCGACCAGAGGCTCATACCTCACCCCACATATGTTTCCTTGCCATAGATCACATTCTTGGATTTCTGGTGGAGACCATTTCTTGGTCAAAAAATCCGTAGGTGTTAGCCTCTATATTATTGAAAATGGTCGCTCATGGCTATTTTCAAAAATGGGGGTTGTGTGGCCATTATCATCGACTAGAGGCTCATACACCTCACCCCACATATGTTTCCTTGCCATAGATCACATTCTTGGATTTTGGTGGAGACCATTTCTTGGTCAAAAATCCGTACGTGTTAGCCTTCGTATTATTGAAAAATGGTCATCATGGCTATTTTCGGCAAAAATGGGGGTTGTGTGGCCATTGATCATCGACCAGAGGCTGTACACCTCACCCCACATATGTTTCCTTGCCATAGATCACATTCTTGGATTTCTGGTGGAGACCATTTCTTGGTCAAAAATCCGTGTGTTAGCCTTGGTATTTTGAAAATGGTCATTCATGGCTATTTTCGACAAAAATGGGGGTTGTGTGGCCATTGATCTTCGACCAGAGGCTCATACACCTCACACATATGTTTCCTTGCCATAGATCACATTCTTGGATTTATGGTGGAGACCATTTCTTGGTCAAAAATCCGTAGGTGTTAGCCTTCAGTGTATTGAAAATGGTCGTTCATGGCTATTTTCGAAAAATAGGGTTGTGTGGCCATTGATCGTCGACCAGAGGCTCATACACCTCACCCCACATATGTTTCCTTGCCATAGATCACATTCTTGATTTCTGGTGGAGACCATTTCTTGGTCAAAATCCGTAGGTGTTAGCCTTCGGTATTATTGAAAATGGTCGTTCATGGCTATTTTCGACAAAAATGGGGGTTGTGTGGCCATTGATCATCGACCAGACGCTCAAACCTCACCCCACATATGTTTCCTTGCCATAGATCACATTCTTGGATTTCTGGTGGAGACCATTCTTGGTCTAAAAATCCATGGTGTTAGCCTCTAGTATTATTGAAAATGGTCGCTCATGGCTATTTTCAAGTCGCTCATGTTATTTCATAAAAAATGGGGGTTGTGTGGCCATTTATCATCGACTAGAGGCTCATAACCTCACCCCACATATGTTTCCTTGTCATAGATCACATTCTTGGATTTTCTGGTGGAGACCATTTCTTGGTTAAAAACTCGTACGTGTTAGCCTTCGGTATTATTGAAAATGGTCGTTCATGGCTATTTTCGGCAAAATGGGGGTTGTGTGGCCATTGATCATCGACCAGAGGCTCGTACACCTCACCCCACATATGTTTCCTTGCCATAGATCACATTCTTGGATTTCTGGTGGAGACCATTTCTTGGTCAAAAAATCCGTAGGTGTTAGCCTTGGTATTTTGAAAATGGTCATTCATGGCTATTTTCGACAAAAATGGGGGTTGTGTGGCCATTGATCTCGACCAGAGGCTCATACACCTCACCCCACATATGTTTCCTTGCCATAGATCACATTCTTGGATTTCTGGTGGAGACCATTTCTTGGTCAAAAATCCGTAGGTGTTAGCCTTCGGTTATTGAAAATGGTCGTTCATGGCTATTTTCGACAAAAATGGGGGTTGTGTGGCCATGATCATCGACCAGAGGCTCATACACCTCACCCCACATATGTTTCCTTGCCATAGATCACATTCTTGGATTTCTGGTGGAGACCATTTCTTGGTCAAAAATCCGTAGGTGTTAGCCTTCGGTATTATTGAAAATGGTCGTTCATGGCTATTTTCGACAAAAATGGGGTTGTGTGGCCATTGATCATCGACCAGACGCTCATACACCTCACCCCACATATGTTTCCTTGCCATAGATCACATTCTTGGATTTCTGGTGGAGACCATTTCTTGGTCTAAAATCCGTAGGTGTTAGCCTCTAGTATTATTGAAAATGGTCGCTCATGGCTATTTTCAAGGTCGCTCATGGCTATTTTCATAAAAAATGGGGGTTGTGTGGCCATTTATCATCGACTAGAGGCTCATAAACCTCACCCCACATATGTTTCCTTGCCATAGATACACATTCTTGGATTTCTGTGGAACCATTTCTTGGTTAAAAACTCGTACGTGTTAGCCTTCGGTATTATTGAAAATGGTCATTCATGGCTATTTTCGGCAAAATGGGGGTTGTGTGGCCATTGATCGTCGACCAGAGGCTCATACACCTCACCCCACATATGTTTCCTTGCCATAGATCACATTCTTGGATTTCTGGTGGAGACCATTTCTTGGTCAAAAATCCGTAGGTGTTAGCCTTCGATATTATTGAAAATGGTCGTTCATGGCTATTTTCGACAAAAAATGGGGGTTGTGTGGCCATTGATCATCGACCAGAGGCTCATACACCTCACCCCACATATGTTTCCTTGCCATAGATCACATTCTTGGATTTATGGTGGAGACCATTTCTTGGTCAAAAATCCGTAGGTGTTAGCCTTCGGTATATTGAAAATGGTCATTCATGGCTATTTTCGACAAAAATGGGGTTGTGTGGCCATTGATCATCGACCAGAGGCTCATACACCTACCCCACATATGTTTCCTTGCCATAGATCACATTCTTGGATTTTGGTGGAGACATTTCTTGGTCAAAAAATCCGTAGGTGTTAGCCTTCGGTTATTGAAAATGTCGTTCATGGCTATTTTCGACAAAAATGGGGGTTGTGTGGCCATTGATCATCGACCAGAGGCTCATACACTCACCCCACATATGTTTCCTTGCCATAGATCACATTCTTGGATTTCTGGTGGAGACCATTTCTTGGTCAAAAATCCGTAGGTGTAGCCTTCGGTATTATTGAAAATGGTCATTCATGGCTATTTTCGACAAAAATGGGGGTTGTGTGGCCATTGATCATCGACCAGACGCTCATAACCTCACCCCACATATGTTTCCTTGCCATAGATCACATTCTTGGATTTTCTGGTGGAGACCATTTCTTGGTAAAAACTCGTACGTGTTAGCCTTCGGTATTATTGAAAATGGTCGTTCATGGCTATTTTCGGCAAAATGGGGGTTCTGTGGCCATTGATCATCGACCAGAGGCTCGTACACCTCACCCCACATATGTTTCCTTCCATAGATCACATTCTTGGATTTCTGGTGGAGACCATTTCTTGGTCAAAAATCCGTAGGTGTTAGCCTTCGGTATTATTGTAAATGGTCATTCATGGCTATTTCGACAAAAATGGGGGTTGTGTGGCCATTGATCATCGACCAGACGCTCATACACCTCACCCCACATATGTTTCCTTGCCATAGATCACATTCTTGGATTTCTGGTGGAGACATTTCTTGGTCAAAAATCCGTAGGTGTTAGCCTTCGGTATTATTGAAAATGGTCGTTCATGGCTATTTTCGACAAAAATGGGGGTTGTGTGGCCATTGATCATCGACCAGGGCTCATACACCTCACCCCACATATGTTCCTTGCCATAGATCACATTCTTGGATTTCTGGTGGAGACCATTTCTTGGTCAAAAATCCGTAGGTGTTAGCCTTCGGTATTATTGAAAATGGTCGTTCATGGCTATTTTCGACAAAAATGGGGGTTGTGTGGCCATTGATCATCGACCAGACGCTCATACACCTCACCCCACATATGTTTCCTTGCCATAGATCACATTCTTGGATTTCTGGTGGAGACCATTTCTTGGTCTAAAATCCATAGGTGTTAGCCTCTAGTATTATTGAAAATGGTCGCTCATGGCTATTTTCAAGTCGCTCATGGCTATTTCATAAAAAATGGGGGTTGTGTGGCCATTTATCATCGACTAGAGGCTCATAAACCTCACCCCACATATGTTTCCTTGCCATAGATCACATTCTTGGATTTTGGTGGAGCCATTTCTTGGTTAAAAACTCGTACGTGTTAGCCTTCGGTATTATTGAAAATGGTCGTTCATGGCTATTTTCGGCAAAATGGGGGTTGTGTGGCCATTCATTATCGACCAGAGGCTCGTACACCTCACCCCACATATGTTTCCTTGCCATAGATCACATTCTTGGATTTCTGGTGGAGACCATTTCTTGGTCAAAAATCCGTACGTGTTAGCCTTTGGTATTTTTGAAAATGGTCATTCATGGCTATTTTCGACAAAATGGGGGTTGTGTGGCCATTGATCTTCGACCAGAGGCTCATACACCTCACACATATGTTTCCTTGCCATAGATCACATTCTTGGATTTATGGTGGAGACCATTTCTTGGTCAAAAATCCGTAGGTGTTAGCCTTCAGTATTGAAAATGGTCGTTCATGGCTATTTTCGACAAAATTAGGGTTGTGTGGCCATTGATCGTCGACCAGAGGCTCATACACCTCACCCCACATATGTTTCCTTGCCATAGATCACATTCTTGGATTTCTGGTGGAGACCATTTCTTGGTCAAAAATCCGTAGGTGTTAGCCTTCGGTATTATTGAAAATGGTCGTCATGGCTATTTTCGACAAAAATGGGGGTTGTGTGGCCATTGATCATCGACCAGACGCTCATACACCTCACCCCACATATGTTTCCTTGCCATAGATCACATTCTTGGATTTCTGGTGGAGACCATTTCTTGGTCTAAAATCCGTAGGTGTTAGCCTCTAGTATTATTGAAAATGGTCGCTCATGCTATTTCAAGGTCGCTCATGGCTATTTTCATAAAAAATGGGGGTTGTGTGGCCATTGATCATCGACTAGAGCTCATAAACCTCACCCCACATATGTTTCCTTGCCATAGATTACATTCTTGGATTTCTGGTGGAAACCATTTCTTGGTTAAAAACTCGTACGTGTTAGCCTTCGGTATTATTGAAAATGGTCATTCATGGCTATTTTCGGCAAAATGGGGGTTGTGTGGCCATTGATCATCACCAGAGGCTCGTACACCTCACCCACATATGTTTCCTTGCCATAGATCACATTCTTGGATTTCTGGTGGAGACCATTTCTTGGTCAAAAAATCCGTACGTGTTAGCCTTCGGTATTATTGAAAATGGTCATTCATGGCTATTTTCGCAAAATGGGGGTTTGTGGCCATTGATCATCGACCAGAGGCTCATACACCTCACCCCACATATGTTTCCTTGCCATAGATCACATTCTTGGATTTCTGGTGGAGACCATTTCTTGGTCAAAAATCCGTAGGTGTTAGCCTTCGGTATTATTGAAAATGGTCATTCATGGCTATTTTCGACAAAAATGGGGGTTGTGTGGCCATTGATCATCGACCAGACGCTCATACACCTCACCCCACATATGTTTCCTTGCCATAGATCACATTCTTGGATTTCTGGTGGAGACCATTTCTTGGTCAAAAATCCGTAGGTGTTAGCCTTCGTATTATTGAAAATGGTCGTTCATGGCTATTTTGACAAAAATGGGGGTTGTGTGGCCATTGATCATCGACCAGAGGCTCATACACCTCACCCCACATATGTTTCCTTGCCATAGATCACATTCTTGGATTTCTGGTGGAGACCATTTCTTGGTCAAAAATCCGTAGGTGTTAGCCTTCGGTATTATTGAAAATGGTCGTCATGGCTATTTTCGGCAAAATGGGGGTTGTGTGGCCATTGATCATCGACCAGAGGCTCATACACCTCACCCCACATATGTTTCCTTGTCATAGATCACATTCTTGGATTTCTGGTGGAGGACCATTTCTTGGTCTAAAAATCCATAGGTGTTAGCCTTAGTATTATTGAAAATGGTCGTTCATGGCTATTTTCGGCAAAAATGGGGGTTGTGTGGCCATTGATCATCGACTAGAGGCTCATAACCTCCCCCACATATGTTTCCTTGCCATAGATCACATTCTTGGATTTCTGGTGGAGACCATTTCTTGGTCAAAAATCGTACGTGTTAGCCTTCGGTATTATTGAAAATGGTCGTTCATGGCTATTTTCGACAAAATGGGGGTTGTGTGCCATTCATTATCGACCAGAGGCTCATACACCTCACCCCACATATGTTTCCTTGCCATAGATCACATTCTTGGATTTCTGGTGGAGACCATTTCTTGGTCAAAAATCCGTAGGTGTTAGCCTTAGTATTTTTGAAAATGGTCATTCATGGCTATTTTCGACAAAAATGGGGGTTGTGTGGCCATTGATCATCGACAGAGGCTCATACACCTCACCCCACATATGTTTCCTTGCCATAGATCACATTCTTGGATTTCTGGTGGAGACCATTTCTTGGTCAAAAATCCGTAGGTGTTAGCCTTCAGTATTATTGAAAATGGTCGTTCATGGCTATTTTCGACAAAATTGGGTTGTGTGGCCATTGATCGTCGACAGAGGCTCATACACCTCACCCCACATATGTTTCCTTGCCATAGATCACATTCTTGGATTTCTGGTGGAGACCATTTCTTGGTCAAAAATCCGTAGGTGTTAGCCTTCGGTATTATTGAAAATGGTCGTTCATGGCTATTTTCGACAAAAATGGGGTTGTGTGGCCATTGATCATCGACAGACGCTCATACACTCACCCCACATATGTTTCCTTGCCATAGATCACATTCTTGGATTTCTGGTGGAGACCATTTCTTGGTCTAAAATCCGTAGGTGTTAGCCTTCGTATTATTGAAAATGGTCGCTCATGGCTATTTTAGGTTCATGGCTATTTTCAAAAAATGGGGGTTGTGTGGCCATTGATCATCGACTAGAGCTCATACACCTCACCCCACATATGTTTCCTTGCCATAGATACATTCTTGGATTTCTGGTGGAGACCATTTCTTGGTTAAAAACTCGTAGGTGTTAGCCTTCGGTATTATTGAAAATGGTCATTCATGGCTATTTTCGGCAAAATGGGGGTTGTGTGGCCATTGATCATCAACCAGAGGCTCTACACCTCACCCCACATATGTTTCCTTGCCATAGATCACATTCTTGGATTTTTGGTGGAGACCATTTCTTGGTCAAAAATCGTACGGTTAGCCTTCGGTATTATTGAAAATGGTCGTTCATGGCTATTTTCGGCAAAATGGGGGTTCTGTGGCCATTGATCATAGACCAAAGGCTCATACACCTCACCCCACATATGTTTCCTTTCCATAGATCACATTCTTGGATTTCTGGTGGAGACCATTTCTTGGTCAAAAAAACCGTAGGTGTTAGCCTTCGTATTATTGTAAATGGTCATTCATGGCTATTTTCGACAAAAATGGGGGTTGTGTGGCCATTGATCATCGACCAGAGGCTCATACACCTCACCCCACATATGTTTCCTTGCCATAGATCACATTCTTGGATTTCTGGTGGAGACCATTTCTTGGTCAAAAATCCGTAGGTGTTAGCCTTCGGTATTATTGAAAATGGTCGTTCATGGCTATTTTCGACAAAAATGGGGGTTGTGTGGCCATTGATCATCGACCAGAGGCTCATACACCTCACCCCACATATGTTTCCTTGCCATAGATCACATTCTTGGATTTCTGGTGGAGACCATTTCTTGGTCAAAAATCCGTAGGTGTTAGCCTTCGGTATTATTGAAAATGGTCGTTCATGGCTATTTTCGACAAAAATGGGGGTTGTGTGGCCATTGATCATCGACCAGACGCTCATACACCTCACCCCACATATGTTTCCTTGCCATAGATCACATTCTTGGATTTCTGGTGGAGCCATTTCTTGGTCTAAAATCCGTAGGTGTTAGCCTTCGGTATTATTGAAAATGGTCGCTCATGGCTATTTTTCGCTCATGGCTATTTTCAAAAATGGGGGTTGTGTGGCCATTATCATCGACTAGAGGCTCAAACCTCGCCCCACAATAGTTTCCTTGCCATAGATCACATTCTTGGATTTCTGGTGGAGACCATTTCTTGGTAAAACTCGTACGTGTTAGCCTTCGGTATTATTGAAAATGGTCGTTCATGGCTATTTTCGCAAAATGGGGGTTGTGTGGCCATTCATTCGACCAGAGGCTCATACACCTCACCCCACATATGTTTCCTTGCCATAGATCACATTCTTGGATTTCTGGTGGAGACCATTTCTTGGTCAAAATCCGTAGGTTAGCCTTTGGTATTTTTGAAAATGGTCATTCATGGCTATTTTCGACAAAAATGGGGGTTGTGTGGCCATTGATCTTCGACCAGAGGCTCATAACCTCACCACATATGTTTCCTTGCCATAGATCACATTCTTGGATTTATGGTGGAGACCATTTCTTGGTCAAAAATCCGTAGGTGTTAGCCTTCAGTGTCATTGAAAATGGTCGTTCATGGCTATTTTCGACAAAAATAGGGTTGTGTGGCCATTGATCGTCGACCAGAGGCTCATACACCTCACCCCACATATGTTTCCTTGCCATAGATCACATTCTTGGATTTCTGGTGGAGACCATTTCTTGGTCAAAAAATCCGTAGGTGTTAGCCTTCGGTATTATTGAAAATGGTCGTTCATGGCTATTTCGACAAAAATGGGGTTGTGTGGCCATTGATCATCGACCAGACGCTCATACACCTCACCCCACATATGTTTCCTTGCCATAGATCACATTCTTGGATTTCTGGTGGAGACCATTTCTTGTTCTAAAATCCGTAGGTGTTAGCCTCTAGTATTATGAAAATGGTCGCTCATGGCTATTTTCAAGTCGCTCATGGCTATTTTCAAAAAAAAATGGGGGTTGTGTGGCCATTATCATCGACTAGAGGCTCATAAACCTCACCCCACATATGTTTCCTTGCCATAGATTACATTCTTGGATTTCTGGTGGAACCATTTCTTGGTAAAAACTCGTACGTGTTAGCCTTCGGTATTATTGAAAATGGTCATTCATGGCTATTTTCGGCAAAATGGGGGTTCTGTGGCCATTGATCATCGACCAAAGGCTCGTACACCTCACCCCACATATGTTTCCTTTCCATAGATCACATTCTTGGATTTCTGGTGGAGACCATTTCTTGGTCAAAAATCCGTAGGTGTTAGCCTTCGGTATTATTGTAAATGGTCATTCATGGCTATTTTCGACAAAAATGGGGGTTGTGTGGCCATTGATCATCGACCAGACGCTCATACACCTCACCCCACATATGTTTCCTGCCATAGATCACATTCTTGGATTTCTGGTGGAGACCATTTCTTGGTCAAAAATCCGTAGGTGTTAGCCTTCGGTATTATTGAAAATGGTCGTTCATGGCTATTTTGACAAAAATGGGGGTTGTGTGGCCATTGATCATCGACCAGAGGCTCATACACCTCACCCCACATATGTTTCCTTGCCATAGATCACATTCTTGGATTTCTGGTGGAGACCATTTCTTGGTCAAAAATCCGTAGTGTTAGCCTTCGGTATTATTGAAAATGGTCGGTCATGGCTATTTTCGACAAAATGGGGGTTGTGTGGCCATTGATCATCGACCAGACGCTCATACACCTCACCCCACATATGTTTCCTTGTCATAGATCACATTCTTGGATTTCTGGTGGAGACCATTTCTTGGTCTAAAATCCATAGGTGTTAGCCTCTAGTATTATTGAAAATGGTCGCTCATGGCTATTTCAAGGTCGCTCATGGCTATTTTCATAAAAAATGGGGGTGTGTGGCCATTATCATCGACTAGAGGCTCAACCTCGCCCCACATATGTTTCCTTGCCATAGATCACATTCTTGGATTTCTGGTGGAGACCATTTCTTGGTAAAACTCGTACGTGTTAGCCTTCGGTATTATTGAAAATGGTCGTTCATGGCTATTTTCGGCAAAATGGGGGTTGTGTGACCATTCATTATCGACCAGAGGCTCGTACACCTCACCCCACATATGTTTCCTTGCCATAGATCACATTCTTGGATTTCTGGTGGAGACCATTTCTTGGTCAAAATCCGTACGTGTTAGCCTTTGGTATTTTGAAAATGGTCATTCATGGCTATTTTCGACAAAAATGGGGGTTGTGTGGCCATTGATCTTCGACCAGAGGCTCATACACCTCACTACACATATGTTTCCTTGCCATAGATCACATTCTTGGATTTATGGTGGAGACCATTTCTTGGTCAAAAATCCGTAGGTGTTAGCCTTCAGTGTCATTGAAAATGGTCGTTCATGGCTATTTTCGACAAAAATTAGGGTTGTGTGGCCATTGATCGTCGACCAGAGGCTCATACACCTCACCCCACATATGTTTCCTTGCCATAGATCACATTCTGGATTTCTGGTGGAGACCATTTCTTGGTCAAAAATCCGTAGGTGTTAGCCTTCGGTATTATTGAAAATGGTCGTTCATGGCTATTTTCGACAAAAATGGGGGTTGTGTGGCCATTGATCATCGACAGACGCTCATACACCTCACCCCACATATGTTTCCTTGCCATAGATCACATTCTTGGATTTTGGTGGAGACCATTTCTTGTTCTAAAATCCGTAGGTGTTAGCCTCTAGTATTATTGAAAATGGTCGCTCATGGCTATTTTCAAGGTCGCTCATGGCTATTTTCATAAAAAATGGGGGTTGTGTGGCCATTTATCATCGACTAGAGGCTCATAAACCTCACCCCACATATGTTTCCTTGCATAGATTACATTCTTGGATTTCTGGTGGAAACCATTTCTTGGTAAAAACTCGTACGTGTTAGCCTTCGGTATTATTGAAAATGGTCATTCATGGCTATTTTCGGCAAAATGGGGGTTGTGTGGCCATTGATCATCGACCAGAGGCTCGTACACCTCACCCCACATATATTTCCTTGCCATAGATCACATTCTTGGATTTCTGGTGGAGACCATTTCTTGGTTAAAAATCCGTACGTGTTAGCCTTGGTATTTGAAAATGGTCATTCATGGCTATTTTCGACAAAAATGGGGGTTGTGTGGCCATTGATCATCGAAGAGGCTCATACACCTCACCCCACATATGTTTCCTTGCCATAGATCACATTCTTGGATTTCTGGTGAGACCATTTCTTGGTCAAAAATCCGTAGGTGTTAGCCTTCGGTATTATTGAAAATGGTCGTTCATGGCTATTTTCGACAAAAATGGGGGTTGTGTGGCCATTGATCATCGACCAGGACACTCATACACTCACCCCACATATGTTTCCTTGCCATAGATCACATTCTTGGATTTCTGGTGGAGACCATTTCTTGGTCTAAAATCCGTAGGTGTTAGCCTCTCGTATTATTGAAAAGGTCGCTCATGGCTATTTCAGGTCGTCATGGCTATTTTCGAAAAAATGGGGTTGTGTGGCCATTGATCATCGAAGAGCTCATAAACCTCACCCCACATATGTTTCCTTGCCATAGATACATTCTTGGATTTCTGGTGGAAACCATTTCTTGGTTAAAAACTCGTAGGTGTTAGCCTTCGGTATTATTGAAAATGGTCATTCATGGCTATTTTCGGCAAAATGGGGGTTGTGTGGCCATTGATCATCGACCAGAGGCTCATACACCTCACCCCACATATGTTTCCTTGCCATAGATCACATTCTTGGATTTCTGGTGGAGACCATTTCTTGGTCAAAAATCAGTAGTGTTAGCCTTCGGTATTATTGAAAATGGTCGTTCATGGCTATTTTCGCAAAAATGGGGGTTGTGTGGCCATTGATCATCGACTAGAGGCTCATACACCTCACCCCACATATGTTTCCTTGCCATAGATCACATTCTTGGATTTCTGGTGGAGACCATTTCTTGGTCAAAAATCCGTAGGTGTTAGCCTTCGGTATTATTGAAAATGGTCGTTCATGGCTATTTTCGACAAAATGGGGGTGTGTGGCCATTGATCATCGACCAGAGCTCATACACCTCACCCCACATATGTTTCCTTGCCATAGATCACATTCTTGGATTTCTGGTGGAGACCATTTCTTGGTCAAAAATCCGTAGGTTAGCCTTCTAGTATTATTGAAAATGGTCGCTCATGGCTATTTTCAAAAATGGGGGTTGTGTGGCCATTGATCATCGACCAGAGGCTCAACCGCACCCCACATATGTTTCCTTGCCATAGATCACATTCTTGGATTTCTGGTGGAGACCATTTCTTGGTAAAAATCGTACGTGTTAGCCTTCGGTATTATTGAAAATGGTCGTTCATGGCTATTTTCGACAAAATGGGGGTTGTGTGGCCATTGATCACCGACCAGAGGCTCATACACCTCACCCCACATATGTTTCCTTGCCATAGATCACATTCTTGGATTTCTGGTGGAGACCATTTCTTGGTCAAAAATCCATACGTGTTAGCCTTGGTATTATTGAAAATGGTCATTCATGGCTATTTTCGACAAAAATGGGGTTGTGTGGCCATTGATCATCGACTACAGGCTCATACACCTCACCCCACATATGTTTCCTTGCCATAGATCACATTCTTGGATTTCTGGTGGAGACCATTTCTTGGTCAAAAATCCGTAGGTGTTAGCCTTCGGTATTATTGAAAATGGTCGTTCATGGCTATTTTCGACAAAAATGGGGGTTGTGTGGCCATTTATCATCGACCAGAGGCTCATACACCTCACCCCACATTTTTCTTGCCATAGATCACATTCTTGGATTTCTGGTGGAGACCATTTCTTGGTCTAAAATCGTACGTGTTAGCCTTCGGTATTATTGAAAATGGGTCATGGCTATTTTCAATTCATGGCTATTTTCAAAAATGGGGGTTGTGTGGCCATTGATCATCGACAGAGGCTCATAACCTCACCCCACATATGTTTCCTTGCCATAGATACATTCTTGGATTTCTGGTGGAACCATTTCTTGGTTAAAAATCCGTACGTGTTAGCCTTCAGTATTTTGAAAATGGTCATTCATGGCTATTTTCGACAAAATGGGGGTTGTGTGGCCATTGATCATCGACCAGAGGCTCATACACCTCACCCCACATATGTTTCCTTGCCATAGATCACATTCTTGGATTTCTGGTGGAGACCATTTCTTGGTCAAAAATCCGTAGGTGTTAGCCTTCGTATTATTGAAAATGGTCGTTCATGGCTATTTTCGACAAAAATGGGGGTTGTGTGGCCATTGATCATCGACCAGACGCTCATACACCTCACCCCACATATGTTTCCTTGCCATAGATCACATTCTTGGATTTCTGGTGGAGACCATTTCTTGGTCTAAAATCGTAGGTGTTAGCCTTCGTATTATTGAAAATGGTCGTTCATGGCTATTTTCGGCAAAATGGGGGTTGTGTGGCCATTTATCATCGACTAGAGGCTCATAAACCTCACCCCACATATGTTTCCTTGCCATAGATTACATTCTTGGATTTCTGGTGGAAACCATTTCTTGGTAAAAACTCGTACGTGTTAGCCTTCGGTATTATTGAAAATGGTCGTTCATGGCTATTTTCGGCAAAATGGGGGTTGTGTGGCCATTGATCATCAACCAGAGGCTCATACACCTCACCCCACATATGTTTCCTTGCCATAGATCACATTCTTGGATTTCTGGTGGAGACCATTTCTTGGTCAAAAATCCGTAGGTGTTAGCCTTCGGTATTATTGAAAATGGTCGTTCATGGCTATTTTCGACAAAAATGGGGGTTGTGTGGCCATTGATCATCGACTAGAGGCTCATACACCTCACCCCACATATGTTTCCTTGCCATAGATCACATTCTTGGATTTCTGGTGGAGACCATTTCTTGGTCAAAAATCCGTAGGTGTTAGCCTTCGGTATTATTGAAAATGGTCGTTCATGGCTATTTTCGACAAAAATGGGGGTGTGTGGCCATTGATCATCGACCAGATGCTCATACACCTCACCCCACATATGTTTCCTTGCCATAGATCACATTCTTGGATTTCTGGTGGAGACCATTTCTTGGTCTAAAATCCGTAGGTCTTAGCCTCTAGTATTATTGAAAATGGTCGCTCATGGCTATTTTCATAAAAAATGGGGGTTGTGTGGCCATTTATCATCACCTAGAGGCTCATAAACCGCACCCCACATATGTTTCCTTGCCATAGATCACATTCTTGGATTTCTGGTGGAGACCATTTCTTGGTTAAAAACTCGTACGTGTTAGCCTTCGGTATTATTGAAAATGGTCGTTCATGGCTATTTTCGGCAAAATGGGGGTTGTGTGGCCATTGATCACCGACCAGAGGATCATACACCTCACCCCACATATGTTTCCTTGCCATAGATCACATTCTTGGATTCCTGGTGGAGACCATTTCTTGGTCAAAAATCCATACGTGTTAGCCTTTGGTATTTTTGAAAATGGTCATTCATGGCTATTTTCGACAAAAATGGGGGTTGTGTGGCCATTGATCATCGACTAGAGGCTCATACACCTCACCCCACATATGTTTCCTTGCCATAGATCACATTCTTGGATTTCTGGTGGAGACCATTTCTTGGTCAAAAATCCGTAGGTGTTAGCCTTCGGTATTATTGAAAATGGTCGTTCATGGCTATTTTCGACAAAAATGGGGGTTGTGTGGCCATTGATCATCGACCAGACGCTCATACACCTCACCCCACATTTGTTTCCTTGCCATAGATCACATTCTTGGATTTCTGGTGGAGACCATTTCTTGGTCTAAAATCCGTAGGTGTTAGCCTCTAGTATTATTGAAAATGGTCGCTCATGGCTATTTTCATAAAAAATGGGGGTTGTGTGGCCATTTATCATCGACTAGAGGCTCATAAACCTCACCCCACATATGTTTCCTTGCCATAGATTACATTCTTGGATTTCTGGTGGAAACCATTTCTTGGTTAAAAACGCGTACGTGTTAGCCTTCAGTATTATTGAAAATGGTCATTCATGGCTATTTTCGGCAAAATGGGGGTTGTGTGGCCATTGATCGTCGACCAGAGGCTCATACACCTCACCCCACATATGTTTCCTTGTTGTAGATCACATTCTTGGATTTCTGGTGGAGACCATTTCTTGGTCAAAAAACCGTAGGTGTTAGCCTTCGATATTATTGAAAATGGTCGTTCATGGCTATTTTCGACAAAAATGGGGGTTGTGTGGCCATTGATCATCGACAGAGGCTCATACACCTCACCCCACATATGTTTCCTTGCCATAGATCACATTCTTGGATTTCTGGTGGAGACCATTTCTTGGTCAAAAACTCGTACGTGTTAGCCTTCGGTATTATTGAAAATGGTCGTTCATGGCTATTTTCGGCAAAATGGGGGTTCTGTGGCCATTGATCATCGACCAGAGGCTCGTACACCTCACCCCACATATGTTTCCTTGCCATAGATCACATTCTTGGATTTCTGGTGGAGACCATTTCTTGGTCAAAAATCCGTAGGTGTTAGCCTTCGGTATTATTGAAAATGGTCGTTCATGGCTTTTCGGCAAAATGGGGGTTCTGTGGCCATTGATCATCGACCAGAGGCTCGTACACCTCACCCCACATATGTTTCCTTGCCATAGATCACATTCTTGGATTTCTGGTGGAGACCATTTCTTGGTCAAAAATCCGTAGGTGTTAGCCTTCGGTATTATTGAAAATGGTCGTTCATGGCTATTTTCGACAAAAATGGGGGTTGTGTGGCCATTGATCATCGACCAGAGGCTCATACACCTCACCCCACATATGTTTCCTCGCCATAGATCACATTCTTGGATTTCTGGTGGAGACCATTTCTTGGTCAAAAATCCGTAGGTCTTAGCCTCTAATATTATTGAAAATGGTCGCTCATGGCTATTTTCGGGAAAATGGGGGTTCTGTGGCCATTGATCGTCAACCAGAGGCTCATACACCTCACCCCACATATGTTTCCTTGTCGTAGATCACATTCTTGGATTTCTGGTGGAGACCATTTCTTGGTCAAAAATCCGTAGGTGTTAGCCTTCGATATTATTGAAAATGGTCGTTCATGGCTATTTTCGACAAAAATGGGGGTTGTGTGGCCATTGATCATCGACCAGAGGCTCATACACCTCACCCCACATATGTTTCCTTGCCATAGATCACATTCTTGGATTTCTGGTGGAGACCATTTCTTGGTCAAAAATCTGTAGGTGTTAGCCTTCGGTATTATTGAAAATGGTCGTTCATGGCTATTTTCGACAAAAATGGGGGTTGTGTGGCCATTGATCATCGACCAGACGCTCATACACCTCACCCCACATATGTTTCCTTGCCATAGATCACATTCTTGGATTTCTGGTGGGGACCATTTCTTGGTCTAAAATCCGTAGGTGTTAGCCTCTAGTATTATTGAAAATGGTCGCTCATGGCTATTTTCAAGGTCGCTCATGGCTATTTTCATAAAAAATGGGGGTTGTGTGGCCATTTTCATCGACTAGAGGTTCATAAACCTCACCCCACATATGTTTCCTTGCCATAGATCACATTCTTGGATTTCTGGTGGAGACCATTTCTTGGTCAAAAATCCGTACGTGTTAGCCTTTGGTATTTTTGAAAATGGTCGTTCATGGCTTGGTCGATGATCAATGGCCACACAACCCCCATTTTTTATGAAAATAGCCATGAGCGACCATTTTCAATAATACTAGAGGCTAAGACCTACGGATTTTTGACCAAGAAATGGTCTCCACCAGAAATCCAAGAATGTGATCTATGGCAAGGAAACATATGTGGGGTGAGGTGTATGAGCCTCTCGTCGATGATCAATGGCCACACAACCCCCATTTTTGTCGAAAATAGCCATGAATGACCATTTACAATAATACCGAAGGCTAACACCTACGGATTTTTGACCAAGAAATGGTCTCCACCAGAAATCCAAGAATGTGATCTATGGCAAGGAAACATATGTGGGGTGAGGTGTATGAGCCTATGGTCGATGATCAATGGCCACACAACCCCCATTTTTGTCGAAAATAGCCATGAACGACCATTTTCAATAATATCGAAGGCTAACACCTACGGATTTTTGACCAAGAAATGGTCTCCACCAGAAATCCAAGAATGTGATCTACGACAAGGAAACATATGTGGGGTGAGGTGTATGAGCCTGTTGGGGGCCTTCGGCTTCCGAAGGTCCTCAAAAACAGGATTTAACAGTATTTCTGGAGTATAATGTGTGAACAGGTATCTTCGGACTCAAGTCGGCGTCACAGTAGACCAGAATAGTACGAAGGTTGATACAGCGCCGAAGGTGTGAGCAGGAAAGCTTCGGCGTGGCAACAGAATGTGGAACCGACTTAAAGATGAAAAGGCCATTTAGACCTCGATAGATTACTATAGAATTATTATCAAGTGTAAAGGGCATGAATGTAATTCTGTATGGGTTGTGCCCCGTGCCTATAAATAGGTGAACAGTACCCCCGTACTGTTCACGCTGATTTGGCATTTACTTTTGCGTCACGCTTGTACTTTCATCCCCTTCAAGTTAAAGGTACATGCTGTAATCTTATCGATTACTTCTGTTTGTACATGATAATAAAACATAATTGTTTATGTTGTTCATTATATTCCTTATAGTTCATCCTTCATCATTATATAATGTATTTATGAAGGTATGCCCTTCATAACCTTCGTCCGAAAATCATTATATCCTGAGAGGAATAATGCTTCGAAGGACGAAGGACTTTACCGATTAACATTTTCTATGTTGCCTTGTTCCTGACTCATAGCATTCAAGAACAAGTCTCCAACATTGGCGCCCACCTCCGGTGAACTCACTTCCACTCTTTGAGTTTTTTGAACACCTTCGGCGATCATAAACCTTCGTTATGGCGCCGAAGAAAGCTTCAGCAACTGGGACTGCAGCTCTACAACCGCTGGACCACAATCAGGAGACAGTCTCCCTTCGGGAGGCCCGAAGCCAGAAAAGGAAGGCTGTTAGCCCGACACCACCAGAGGACGAGATAGATCAAGAAATCAGAAATATGGAGATGCTTCATCAACAAGTGCAGAGGAAGAAAGAAAAGATGGCCAGGCTAGCTGAGCTGCAGAGGCAGATAGACGAAGCCTCTGAAGAAGTTCGTCACCTTGCTCAGGATGAGCAACACCGAAGGCCTCAGCACCAAGACCTTCATCAGGATGGTTTTCCCAACGAAGATGACTGGTATGACAATTTCCATCATGGGAATTTTGTTTTTGACGATGCTTCTCCTCTGTCCGCTGAGCTGCAGGCTACACCTTGGCCTCCGTCCTACAAGCCGCCTCAGCTTCCCGTATTCGATGGCCACTCAGACCCGAAGCAGTTTTTGATGAGCTACGAAGCAACAGTATCTTCGTATGGTGGCAATGCTGCGGTCATGGCCAAATCTTTTGTTATGGCTGTCAGGAGTGTTGCTCAAACCTGGTATTCCTCCCTTCGACCAGGAACGATCACTTCATGGCAGAAGCTGAAGGACTTGTTGTTAACTAGCTTCCAAGGGTTTCAGACGAAGCCGGTTACTGCTCAGGCTCTGTTCCAATGTACCCAGGATCACGAAGAATACCTTCAGGCGTATGTCCGAAGGTTCTTGCGTTTGAGGGCACAGGCACCAACGGTGCCCAATGAAATTGTCATTGAGGCCATGATCAAGGGGCTTCGGCCAGGACCGTCAGCTCAGTACTTCGCTAGGAAGCCTCCTCAAACTTTGGAGAAGCTGCTCCAGAAGATGGACGAGTACATTCGGGCCGATAATGATTTCCGCCAAAGAAGGGAGGAGGCTTTCAGGTTTTCTGAAATGACCAGGGGCTTCGGAGGGAGGTTTTACCCGAGGCATGTTAGATCAATTCATAACTCTACACAAAATGATGATAAAGGGAGCCAACAGCAAAGGCCACAATGTTCCTCACAGGCTTCGGGTCAACAGCAAGGCCCCTTCCGACCACCAGCTCCAAGAGGCAGAGGCGCCAGGGGCTTCGGAGGAAGATTTGGCGATCAACAGAGAAGAATCTTTTGCTTATTCTGTGGTGAGAACAAAGGCCATACCACCAGGATGTGCCATGTTACCATCCAGAAGCAAAAAGAAATAGCCGAAGCGGCAGCACAACAGGCTCAGCCCAAGCAGGTCATGCACACTGCTTCATATCATTCGCCTTACATCCCAGAGTATGTAGGCAATCACCCTGCAGTTTCTGTTGCTTCGGCGAGTCAACCTCAGGCTTCCTGGCAACAACCACCGCCTCCACCACCGCTGCAACAAGGTCAGCAGCCAGAAGGGAGCCAATATGCTCCACATCAAAGGGACTTCAGAGAACAGTCCGAAGCTCGCACAGTCAACAGCACTGTGCCAGAGTCAAAGCACATCTATTGACAAATATCCTACCTTAAATAGCAATCTTTTTCATTCAGTTTTATTTTCTGTAATAAAGGACATTGTTCAGGTTTCATGCAAATAGTTTCGTTGATTCCCACAAGGAAAATATATTTTCTTCACAGGCTTAAATTGTTGAGACTTGTGATAACAAAGAGGACCTTCGAACTATCGAAAATTCTTCGAAGCAACAAAAAGTCGTTCTAAAGAACGCAGAGTGAGTTTGCCGAAGTTACAAAAAAGTCGTTCCAAAGGGAGCGCAGTGTAAGTTTTCTGCTCCAAAGTCGTTCCAAAGGGAATGCAGAGCATACAGCGAAAAGTCAACGCTGATACCGCCTAAGTAAAGGGCGAAGCGCGAAAAGTCAACGCGAATACCGCTGAAAGTAAAAGGCGAAGAAGCTCCTAAGGGAGGCTTACAGCGAAAAATAAACGCTGATTCCGCTGAAGTAAAAGGCGAAGAAGCTCCTAAGGGAGGCTTATAGTAAAAAGACAATGCTGATTCAAAAGATTATGTGTTTTGTCGCAGGAATGTGTGTATCTTCGGAATAAACACCATCTTACACAGCATAACATCATCGCATCATTTCGCATAGCATAAGCATCATACATCATGTTGCATATGGCACAAGAGGTGGACATCATATTAGTCTACAGAAGAACGTTATTGATCTTCGGAAGTATAGCTTCGGAAAGTGTCTTCACGAAGCCTGGATATTATTCATCAGAACACTGGATATTATTGTGACAAAGAAAAATTCCTCTTCACGAAGCATGAAAAGAAGGGAAGGTGTTTTTTCGTCAAAGACTCAAAAAGCGGTACGTGTAAAGTTTCATGCATCGTAAAGAATTGAGCAATAAAAATGGGTATATTACATTTAGGACTACAAAATGTTACAATATATTACATTTCAGAAGTTTAATTTACAATAGTATTTAATCTTCTCTCAGAACAACTTCTGCAGCCTCATTCAGGAGCCGATTGACGACTTCGTCCATGATGGCTTCGGCCATCTTTTTAATTTCGTCGTCCCCTTTCGGCTGAGGGCCTGAAGACGCTTTAGCAGGATCTGAAGGACAGGATACGGCTATGTTGCTATTACAAACGGCAAACGAAGCTTAAAACCAAAAATTACAACACAATAAAAACTATTAGTTAATACCTAATTGACCTTCGGGCTCCGCGCTCTTTTCAGCAGCCTTAGCCACTTCTCTAGCATCGTGAATGCCCTTTTCACTTTTTTGAATAATTTCTCCTGCCATTTCTCGGCCACCATTATCCCAGATATCGGTAAAAAACTTTCCACCGATCATGCTTGCTTCGGCCGAAGGATCTCTTGCATCTTCAAAGGACAAAGCAGCTTCGGATTGTGCTAAAATTTTTACATGTTCACAGCCCTTCTTCTCTAAAATGGTGGCAATTCCTCTGGCCCCAGAGAAAGCACATATATCTCCACGGCTATTTAAAATTTCTTCGAAGGCCTCAGCTTCGTGGCCGATCCATTCAATGGGACCTTCGGGATTGCCTCTCGTAAAGTTTTCTTCACTTGAGAAGGCGCCGACCCTGGCGAAGCTAGCTTTTAACTTCTTAACACACTCTATAGATTTGTTATAACATCTCTTCTTGAATGAACGAAGCTCTTCAACAGTTACTTCTAGGTGATCTGCCCATTGGTCGCTGAGTTCTCGCCTTGTTTCTTCAAGTATGCGTTCTTCCTTGGCTCTGGCCAGTTGTTTCCGAAGATCTTCAATTTCTCGTTTCTGAGCTTCAGCTTGACCCTTAAAAGCAGCTTCGTCTTCCTTTATTTTATTTAGCAATGAGTATAATATTTTATCTTTTTCAAGGCCTTCGTTCCTCAGTTCAATTACTTCGGAACGAAGGTTACTCAGGGCTATAGCACACCCTTCGTCTTCAGCATCTTTTTGTGCCCTAAGGGCATTGCTAAGTATCAGGCCCTGCAAAGAGAAATATGTGTGTGTCAATAAATTTAAACAAACAAAGATTTTTTGGTCTCAACAAAGAATACAAGGATCCCATTTGTCGCACCTTTAAGCTATTATAGGCCAGGCTGTCGGCCAGATCGTTCTTCGACAGCACAGAGAGCCCGTCTTCTAAGGTTGGGAATCCGAAGCTCTTGCTCATCTCCCGGCAGACAGAAATTTCCTTGCTGTCAGGGAGACAATACAAAAAGTCTTCTTCTCCACTACCATTGAATATTAACGCCCCCTTTGGATACTTCAGTTTCTGGGCGTAGTGCTGGGCTTCTTGCTCTTCTTTTTCTGATAATTTTTTCCCCGAAGCATGACGAACAATATAATCACGAACTTTGGAGGATGCTTCGGGGACAACGACACCGATTTCTTCAACAGATGTTGGCTTTGTTATTTTTTCTTCATCAGTTTCCAAGGATTTTATCTTTACGGGCTCTGAGGACCCAGCTTCGGTTTCAATTTCCTGCTCTGGAGTTTTTGTATCAGAAATTTCGGTTGTTGTTTTAAGAGTGGCAGCAGCCTTCTTCGGAGGTGTGCTTGAAGATTTGATTGTTTCCAATACATCTAGCACATTAACCATTCTCTTTCTTTTCGGAGTCACTACTGGCACTTTTTGATTTTTTACTGTCTCAACATTTGCTGCAGGACTCACAATTTCTGATACTTTTTCTTCAGATGGTTTTTTCTCTTCTTCAATTTTTTCTGTGGATGGCGCTTCGGCCATTTCTTTGGTTTCCGGTAGCAAAATCTTCGGTTCTTCCAATTCTATCCTTTTTGGCGCTTCGGCTATTTCTGCAGCTGCTGGCGGCGTGGCTGGTTTGGTTGGCTTTTTAGCCTCGGTGGCCGAAGAAGATTTTCCGGTAAACTCGGGCACCGAAGCTGGTTCGATATAGCGCGGCCGGTGTGTGAGGACCTTTATTTTCTTTCTTTCAGGTTCTGGCTCGCTAGGAGCAGTTGCAGCTTCTTCTTTTGCAGAGGTTGTGTTTTTTCTCTTCTGCCTTCGAATGGGATAGCAATAGTCAGGGTAGACAAACCCAATTGCATCAAATACCCGATTCAGCCTCTTCTTTTTTCGGCCTCCGAAGGCTGCTGACATCGCAGTATCTTCGGCCTTCGAATAAGCACCAAGCAGCTCATCACTTAAATTTTCAATGCTTTTTAACCAGTCATCATCTGGCTCAGCAAATTTATCTCCGAACTTGAAGGTGTACTTCAGTCTCACAAGTCCACCTTCGTCGGCCTCTTTTATGGTTTCTTGTGGCATTTCCCATTTCTCCGCGAGCGGCCATACCCGGAAGGCAATATGCTCTTGTACTAAATCTCTCGTTCCAATAAAAGAGCAGACAACGCCGAAGGCCCTCTGGCATTCTTCGGCAGCTTCACTCATTTCAACCTTCGGCCTCCGAAGGCCGAAGCTTTGCCAAATAGGGCGCATAATTATACCTTTGATATCTTCTCGTACTGACAGGTCATTCTTCACATAAAACCATTCTGTCATCCAGTCTCCGGGCCATCTCTTCCGAAAGGTTGGCACGGGACAGCTTGACCCGGACCGAGAAACGAAACTGTAGCAGCCAAAATTATTGTGATACTGTTCCTTACCCCAAGGTTTTGTCTCGTATGATAATTCATGTATATTACAGAAGCTTTTTGCATCAGGCTTCAGACCTTGGCTTCTCACGGCCCACACGAAGATATTCAGTCTTATGATTGCCTCGGGGGTAAGTTGGTGAAGATAGACTTCGAAGATTTTCAGCACCTCCACGACGAAGCTGCTCAAGGGGAATCGTAGTCCAGCTTTCAAAAAGCTTCGGTATACTACGACTTCATTCTCTTCAGGGTGTGGACAAGTTTTTTCCCCTTCGTCGGCCCTCACAATGGACAAATCCCGGAAATACCTTCCTCTCATGTTGACAAGATGATTCTCTTTGATAGTTGATTTACCATAAACCGAATGGCTTGGTCGCCAGGGACGATCTTCGGAGTCTTCACCATCACTGTCCACATCATAACTGTCACTGTCACCAGTATCTTCAGACAAACCTTCCAGAATCTCCTTGGTGATTTTTTCTGTATTGGTCTTTGACATCGCTAAAAGAAACCCCAAGTTTTTCTCTTCGTCAAGGCTCAGCTTCGTCTCAGCAGCAGCCTTCTTATCTTCAGACATCTTCGGAGACACTAAAAAACTGTTTTCAAAGCCGAAGCTTCAAAACTAAAAGCTTAGCAAATCTTAGTGCACAAGAGCTAAAAATTGAGTGAGCGGGAGCAGATGGCCAGAGAGCGTGTCAAATGAGTTTGCGGTATGACCATATTTATACGCCAAATGTGTTGAAAGTTGAAAGACCCCGCTTGTCAGTGAATGTTGCTATTCTAGCAAAGGGAAGGTGTTTTTTCGGACCTTCGGCGTAAAGCCTTCGTCCATGTCGCAATTTAAATTTATTGTTTTAAACAAATTAATATTGCGAGGGGCTACTGTTGGGGGCCTTCGGCTTCCGAAGGTCCTCAAAAACAGGATTTAACAGTATTTCTGGAGTATAATGTGTGAACAGGTATCTTCGGACTCAAGTCGGCGTCACAGTAGACCAGAATAGTACGAAGGTTGATACAGCGCCGAAGGTGTGAGCAGGAAAGCTTCGGCGTGGCAACAGAATGTGGAACCGACTTAAAGATGAAAAGGCCATTTAGACCTCGATAGATTACTATAGAATTATTATCAAGTGTAAAGGGCATGAATGTAATTCTGTATGGGTTGTGCCCCGTGCCTATAAATAGGTGAACAGTACCCCCGTACTGTTCACGCTGATTTGGCATTTACTTTTGCGTCACGCTTGTACTTTCATCCCCTTCAAGTTAAAGGTACATGCTGTAATCTTATCGATTACTTCTGTTTGTACATGATAATAAAACATAATTGTTTATGTTGTTCATTATATTCCTTATAGTTCATCCTTCATCATTATATAATGTATTTATGAAGGTATGCCCTTCATAACCTTCGTCCGAAAATCATTATATCCTGAGAGGAATAATGCTTCGAAGGACGAAGGACTTTACCGATTAACATTTTCTATGTTGCCTTGTTCCTGACTCATAGCATTCAAGAACAAGTCTCCAACAGAGCCTCTGGTCGACGATCAATGGCCACACAACCCCCATTTTGCCGAAAATAGCCATGAATGACCATTTTCAATAATACCGAAGGCTAACACGTACGAGTTTTTAACCAAGAAATGGTTTCCACCAGAAATCCAAGAATGTAATCTATGGCAAGGAAACATATGTGGGGTGAGGTTTATGAGCCTCTAGTCGATGATAAATGGCCACACAACCCCCATTTTTATGAAAATAGCCATGAGCGACCTTGAAAATAGCCATGAGCGACCATTTTCAATAATACTAGAGGCTAACACCTACGGATTTTAGACCAAGAAATGGTCTCCACCAGAAATCCAAGAATGTGATCTATGGCAAGGAAACATATGTGGGGTGAGGTGTATGAGCGTCTGGTCGATGATCAATGGCCACACAACCCCCATTTTTGTCGAAAATAGCCATGAACGACCATTTTCAATAATACCGAAGGCTAACACCTATGGATTTTTGACCAAGAAATGGTCTCCACCAGAAATCCAAGAATGTGATCTATGGCAAGGAAACATATGTGGGGTGAGATTTATGAGCCTCTAGTCGATGATAAATGGCCACACAACCCCCATTTTTTATGAAAATAGCCATGATGACCATTTTCAATAATATTAGAGGCTAAGACCTACGGATTTTTGACCAAGAAATGGTCTCCACCAGAAATCCAAGAATGTGATCTATGGCAAGGAAACATATGTGGGGTGAGGTGTATGAGCCTCTGGTCGATGATCAATGGCCACACAACCCCCAATTTTGTCGAAAATAGCCATGAACGACCATTTTCAATAATATCGAAGGCTAACACCTACGGATTTTTGACCAAGAAATGGTCTCCACCAGAAATCCAAGAATGTGATCTATGGCAAGGAGACATATGTGGGGTGAGGTGTACGAGCCTCTGGTCGATGATCAATGGCCACACAACCCCCATTTTGTCGAAAATAGCCATGAACGACCATTTTCAATAATACCGAAGGCTAACACCTACGGATTTTTGACCAAGAAATGGTCTCCACCAGAAATCCAAGAATGTGATCTACGACAAGGAAACATATGTGGGGTGAGGTGTATGAGCCTCTGGTCGACGATCAATGGCCACACAACCCCCATTTTGCCGAAAATAGCCATGAATGACCATTTTCAATAATACCGAAGGCTAACACGTACGAGTTTTTAACCAAGAAATGGTTTCCACCAGAAATCCAAGAATGTAATCTATGGCAAGGAAACATATGTGGGGTGAGGTCTATGAGCCTCTAGTCGATGATAAATGGCCACACAACCCCCATTTTTTATGAAAATAGCCATGAGCGACCTTGAAAATAGCCATGAGCGACCATTTTCAATAATACTAGAGGCTAACACCTACGGATTTTAGACCAAGAAATGGTCTCCACCAGAAATCCTAGAATGTGATCTATTGCAAGGAAACATATGGGGGGTGAGGTGGACGAGCCTCTGGTCGATGATCAATGGCCACACAACCCCCATTTTTGTCGAAAATAGCCATGAACGATCATTTACAATAATACCGAAGGCTAACACCTACGGATTTTTGACCAAGAAATGGTCTCCACCAGAAATCCAAGAATGTGATCTATGGCAAGGAAACATATGTGGGGTGAGGTTTCTGAGCCTCTAGTCGATGATAAATGGCCACACAACCCCCATTTTTTATGAAAATAGCCATGAACGACCTTGAAAATAGCCATGAGCGACCATTTTCAATAATACTAGAGGCTAACACCTACGGATTTTAGACCAAGAAATGGTCTCCACCAGAAATCCAAGAATGTGATCTATGGCAAGGAAAAATATGTGGGGTGAGGTGTATGAGCGTCTGGTCGATGATCAATGGCCACACAACCCCCATTTTTGTCGAAAATAGCCATGAACGACCATTTTCAATAATACCGAAGGCTAACACCTACGGATTTTTGACCAAGAAATGGTCTCCACCAGAAATCCAAGAATGTGATCTATGGCAAGGAAACATATGTGGGGTGAGGTGTATGAGCCTCTGGTCGATGATCATTGGCCACACAACCCCCATTTTTGTCGAAAATAGCCATGAACGACCATTTTCAATAATATCGAAGGCTAACACCTACGGATTTTTGACCAAGAAATGGTCTCCACCAGAAATCCAAGAATGTGATCTACGACAAGGAAACATATGTGGGGTGAGGTGTATGAGCCTCTGGTCGACGATCAATGGCCACACAACCCCCATTTTGCCGAAAATAGCCATGAATGACCATTTTCAATAATATCGAAGGCTAACACCTACGGATTTTTGACCAAGAAATGGTCTCCACCAGAAATCCAAGAATGTGATCTACGACAAGGAAACATATGTGGGGTGAGGTGTATGAGCCTCTGGTCGACGATCAATGGCCACACAACCCCCATTTTGCCGAAAATAGCCATGAATGACCATTTTCAATAATACCGAAGGCTAACACGTACGAGTTTTTAACCAAGAAATGGTTTCCACCAGAAATCCAAGAATGTAATCTATGGCAAGGAAACATATGTGGGGTGAGGTGTATGAGCCTCTAGTCGATGATAAATGGCCACACAACCCCCATTTTTTATGAAAATAGCCATGAGCGACCTTGAAAATAGCCATGAGCGACCATTTTCAATAATACTAGAGGCTAACACCTACGGATTTTGGACCAAGAAAAGGTCTCCACCAGAAATCCAAGAATGTGATCTATGGCAAGGAAACATATGTGGGGTGAGGTGTATGAGCGTCTGGTCGATGATCAATGGCCACACAACCCCCATTTTTGTCGAAAATAGCCATGAACGACCATTTTCAATAATACCGAAGGCTAACACCTACGGATTTTTGACCAAGAAATGGTCTCCACCAGAAATCCAAGAATGTGATCTATGGCAAGGAAACATATGTGGGGTGAGGTGTATGAGCCTCTAGTCGATGATCAATGGCCACACAACCCCCATTTTTGTCGAAAATAGCCATGAATGACCATTTTCAAAAATACCAAAGGCTAACACGTACGGATTTTTGACCAAGAAATGGTCTCCACCAGAAATCCAAGAATGTGATCTATGGCAAGGAAACATATGTGGGGTGAGGTGTATGAGCCTCTGGTCGATGATCAATGGACACACAACCCCATTTTTGTCGAAAATAGCCATGAATGACCATTTTCAATAATACCGAAGGCTAACACGTACGAGTTTTTAACCAAGAAATGGTTTCCACCAGAAATCCAAGAATGTAATCTATGGCAAGGAAACATAAGTGTGGTGAGGTGTATGAGCCTCTGGTCGATGATCAATGGCCACACAGCCCCCATTTTTTATGAAAATAGCCATGAGCGACCATTTTCAATAATACTAGAGGCTAAGACCTACAGATTTTTAACCAAGAAATGGTCTCCACCAGAAATCCAAGAATGTGATCTACGACAAGGAAACATATGTGGGGTGAGGTGTATGAGCGTCTGGTCGACGATCAATGGCCACACAACCCCCATTTTTGTCGAAAATAGCCATGAACGACCATTTTCAATAATACCAAAGGCTAACACCTACGGATTTTTGACCAAGAAATGGTCGGGGTGAGGTTTACGAGCCTCTGGTCGATGATCAATGGCCACACAACCCCCATTTTTTATGAAAATAGCCATGAGCGACCTTGAAAATAGCCATGAGCGACCATTTTCAATAATACTAGAGGCTAACACCTACGGATTTTAGACCAAGAAATGGTTTCCACCAGAAATCCAAGAATGTGATCTATGGCAAGCAAACATATGTGGGGTGAGGTGTATGAGCCTCTGGTCGACGATCAATGGCCACACAACCCCCATTTTGCCGAAAATAGCCATGAATGACCATTTTCAATAATACCGAAGGCTAACACCTACGGATTTTTGACCAAGAAATGGTCTCCACCAGAAATCCAAGAATGTGATCTATGGCAAGGAAACATATGTGGGGTGAGGTGTATGAGCCTCTGGTCGACGATCAATGGCCACACAACCCTATTTTTGTCGAAAATAGCCATGAACGACCATTTTCAATGACACTGAAGGCTAACACTACGGATTTTTGACCAAGAAATGGTCTCCACCAGAAATCCAAGAATGTGATCTATGGCAAGGAACATATGTGGTGAGGTGTATGAGCCTCTGGTCGAAGATCAATGGCCACACAACCCCCATTTTTGTCGAAAATAGCCATGAATGACCATTTTCAAAATACCAAAGGCTAACACATGGATTTTTGCCCAAGAAATGGTCTCCACCAGAAATCCAAGAATGTGATCTATGGCAAGGAACCATATGGGGTGAGGTGTATGAGCCTCTGGTCGATGATCAATTGCCACACAACCCCCATTTTGTCGAAAATAGCCATGAACGACCATTTTCAATAATACCGAAGGCTAACACCTACGGATTTTTGACCAAGAAATGGTCTCCACCATAAATCCAAGAATGTGATCTATGGCAAGGAAACATATGTGGTGAGGTGTATGAGCGTCTGGTCGATGATCAATGGCCACACAACCCCCATTTTTGTCGAAAATAGCCATGAACGACATTTTCAATAATCGAAGGCTAACACCTACGGATTTTTGACCAAGAAATGGTCTCCACCAGAAATCCAAGAATGTGATCTACGCAAGGAAACATATGTGGGGTGAGGTGTATGAGCCTCTGGTCGATGATCAATGGTCACACAACCTCCATTTTCAATCATACCGAAGGGTAACACGTACGGATTTTTGACCAAGAAATGGTCTCCACCAGAAATCCAAGAATGCGATCTATGGCAAGGAAACATATGTGGGGTGAGGTGTATGAGCTCTGGTCGATGATCAATGGCCACACAACCCCATTTTTGTCGAAAATAGCCATGAACGACCATTTTCAATAATACCGAAGGCTAACACTACGGATTTTTTACCAAGAAATGGTCTCCACCAGAAATCCAAGAATGTGATCTACGACAAGGAAACATATGTGGGGTGAGGTGTATGAGCCTCTGGTCGACGATCAATGGCCACACAACCCCCATTTTGCCGAAAATAGCCATGAACGACCATTTTCAATAATACCGAAGGCTAACACCTACGGATTTTTTGACCAAGAAATGGTCTCCACCAGAAATCCAAGAATGTGATCTATGGCAAGGAAACATATGTGGGGTGAGGTGTATGAGCCTCTAGTCGATGATCAATGGCCACACAACCCCCATTTTTGTCGAAAATAGCCATAATGACCATTTTCAAAATACCAAAGGCTAACACGTACAGATTTTTGACCAAGAAATGGTCTCCACCAGAAATCCAAGAATGCGATCTATGGCAAGGAAACATATGTGGGTGAGGTGTATGAGCGTGGTGGATGATCAATGGCCACACAACCCCCATTTTTGTCGAAAATAGCCATGAACGACCATTTTCAATAATATCGAAGGCTAACACCTACGGATTTTTGACCAAGAAATGGTCTCCACCAGAAATCCAAGAATGTGATCTACGACAAGGAAACATATGTGGGGTGAGGTGTATGAGCCTCTGGTCGACGATCAATGGCCACACAACCCCGATTTTGCCGAAAATAGCCATGAATGACCATTTTCAATAATACGAAGGCTAACACGTACGAGTTTTTAACCAAGAAATGGTTTCCACCAGAAATCCAAGAATGTGATCTATGGCAAGGAAACATATGTGGGGTGAGGTGTATGAGCCTCTGGTCGATGATCAATGGCCACACAACCCTAATTTTTGTCGAAAATAGCCATGAATGACCATTTTGAATAATACTAGAGGCTAACACCTACGGATTTTAGACCAAGAAATGGTCTCCACCAGAAATCCAAGAATGTGATCTATGGCAAGGAAACATATGTGGGGTGAGGTGTATGAGAGTCTGGTCGATGATCAATGGCCACACAACCCCCATTTTTGTCGAAAATAGCCATGAACGACCATTTTCAATAATACCGAAGGCTAAACCTACGGATTTTTGACCAAGAAATGGTCTCCACCAGAAATCCAAGAATGTGATCTATGGCAAGGAAACATATGTGGGGTGAGGTGTATGAGCCTCTGGTCGATGATCAATGGCCACACAACCCCCATTTTTGTCGAAAATAGCCATGATCGACCATTTTCAATAATATCGAAGGCTAACACCTACGGATTTTTGACCAAGAAATGGTCTCCACCAGAAATCCAAGAATGTGATCTACGACAAGGAAACATATGTGGGTGAGGTGTATGAGCCTCTGGTCGACGATCAATGGCCACACAACCCCCTAGTTAGCCTTCGATATTATTGAAAATGGTCGTTCATGGCTATTTTCGACAAAAATGGGGTTGTGTGGCCATTGATCATCGACCAGAGGCTCATACACCTCACCCCACATATGTTTCCTTGCCATAGATCACATTCTTGGATTTCTGGTGGAGACCATTTATTGGTCAAAAATCCGTACGTGTTAGCCTTCGTATTATTGAAAATGGTCGTTCATGGCTATTTTCGGCAAAATGGGGGTTCCGTGGCCATTAATCATCGACCAGACGCTCATACACCTCACCCCACATATGTTTCCTTGCCATAGATCACATTCTTGGATTTCTGGTGGAGACCATTTCTTGGTCTAAAATCCGTAGGTGTTAGCCTCTAGTATTATTGAAAATGGTCGCTCATGGCTATTTTCAAGGTCGCTCATGGCTATTTTCATAAAAAATTGGGGTTGTGTGGCCATTTATCATCGACCAGTGGCTCATAAACCTCACCCCACATATGTTTCCTTGCCATAGATTACATTCTTGGATTTCTGGTGGAAACCATTTCTTGGTTAAAAACTCGTACGTGTTAGCCTTCGATATTATTGAAAATAGTCGTTCATGGCTATTTTCGACAAAAATGGGGTTGTGTGGCCATTGATCATCGACCAGACGCTCATACACTCACCCCACATATGTTTCCTTGCCATAAATCACATTCTTGGATTTATGGTGGAGACTATTTCTTGGTCAAAAATCCGTAGGTGTTAGCCTTCGGTATTATTGAAAATGGTCGTTCATGGCTATTTTCGACAAAAATGGGGGTTGTTTGGCCATTGATCGTCGACCAGATGCTCATACACCTCACCCCACATATGTTTCCTTGCCATAGATTACATTCTTGGATTTATGGTGGAGACCATTTCTTGGTCAAAAATCCGTAGGTGTTAGCCTTCGGTATTATTGAAAATGGTCGTTCATGGCTATTTTCGGCAAAATGGGGGTTCTGTGGCAATTGATCATCGACCAGAGGCTCGTACACCTCACCCCACATATGTTTCCTTGCCATAGATCACATTCTTGGATTTCTGGTGGAGACCATTTCTTGGGCAAAAATCCGAATGTGTTAGCCTTTGGTATTTTTGAAAATGGTCATTCATGGCTATTTTCGACAAAAATGGGGGTTGTGTGGCCATTGATCTTCGACCAGAGGCTCATACACCTCACTACACATATGTTTCCTTGCCATAGATCACATTCTTGGATTTATGGTGGAGACCATTTCTTGGTCAAAAATCCGTAGGTGTTAGCCTTCAGTGTCATTGAAAATGGTTGTTCATGGCTATTTTCGACAAAAATTAGGGTTGTGTGGCCATTGATCGTCGACCAGAGGCTCATACACCTCACCCCACATATGTTTCCTTGCCATAGATCACATTCTTGGATTTCTGGTGGAGACCATTTCTTGGTCAAAAATCCGTAGGTGTTAGCCTTCGGTATTATTGAAAATGGTCATTCATGGCTATTTTCGGCAAAATGGGGGTTGTGTGGCCATTGATCGTCGACCAGAGGCTCATACACCTCACCCCACATATGTTTCCTTGCCATAGATCACATTCTTGGATTTCTGGTGGAAACCATTTCTTGGTCTAAAATCCGTAGGTGTTAGCCTCTAGTATTATTGAAAATGGTCGCTCATGGCTATTTTCAAGGTCGCTCATGGCTATTTTCATAAAAAATGGGGGTTGTGTGGCCATTGATCATCGACCAGAGGCTCGTAAAGCTCACCCCGACCATTTCTTGGTCAAAAATCCGTAGGTGTTAGCCTTTTGTATTATTGAAAATGGTCGTTCATGGACTATTTTCGACAAAAATGGGGGTTGTGTGGCCATTGATCGTCGACCAGACGCTCATACACCTCACCCCACATATGTTTCCTTGTCGTAGATTACATTCTTGGATTTCTGGTGGAGACCATTTCTTGGTTAAAAATCCGTAGGTCTTAGCCTCTAGTATTATTGAAAATGGTCGCTCATGGCTATTTTCATAAAAAATGGGGGCTGTGTGGCCATTGATCATCGACCAGAGGCTCATACACCTCACCCCACATATGTTTCCTTGCCATAGATTACATTCTTGGATTTCTGGTGGAAACCATTTCTTGGTTAAAAACTCGTACGTGTTAGCCTTCGGTATTATTGAAATGGTCATTCATGGCTATTTTCGACAAAAATGGGGGTTGTGTGGCCATTGATCATCAACCAGAGGCTCGTACACCTCACCCCACATATGTTTCCTTGCCATAGATCACATTCTTGGATTTCTGGTGGAGACCATTTCTTGGTCAAAAATCCGTACGTGTTAGCCTTTGGTATTTTTGAAAATGGTCATTCATGGCTATTTTCGACAAAAATGGGGGTTGTGTGGCCATTGATCATCGACTAGAGGCTCATACACCTCACCCCACATATGTTTCCTTGCCATAGATCACATTCTTGGATTTCTGGTGGAGACCATTTCTTGGTCAAAAATCCGTAGGTGTTAGCCTTCGGTATTATTGAAAATGGTCGTTCATGGCTATTTTCGACAAAAATGGGGGTTGTGTGGCCATTGATCATCGACCAGACGCTCATACACCTCACCCCACATATGTTTCCTTGCCATAGATCACATTCTTGGATTTCTGGTGGAGACCTTTTCTTGGTCCAAAATCCGTAGGTGTTAGCCTCTAGTATTATTTCAAGGTCGCTCATGGCTATTTTCATAAAAAATGGGGGTTGTGTGGCCATTTATCATAGACTAGAGGCTCATACACCTCACCCCACATATGTTTCCTTGCCATAGATTACATTCTTGGATTTCTGGTGGAAACCATTTCTTGGTTAAAAACTCGTACGTGTTAGCCTTCGGTATTATTGAAAATGGTCATTCATGGCTATTTTCGGCAAAATGGGGGTTGTGTGGCCATTGATCGTCGACCAGAGGCTCATACACCTCACCCACATATGTTTCCTTGTCGTAGATCACATTCTTGGATTTCTGGTGGAGACCATTTCTTGGTCAAAAATCCGTAGGTGTTAGCCTTCGATATTATTGAAAATGGTCATTCATGGCTATTTTCGGCAAAATGGGGGTTGTGTGGCCATTGATCGTCGACCAGAGGCTCATACACCTCACCCCACATATGTTTCCTTGTCGTAGATCACATTCTTGGATTTCTGGTGGAGACCATTTCTTGGTCAAAAATTCGTAGGTGTTAGCCTTCGATATTATTGAAAATGGTCGTTCATGGCTATTTTCGACAAAAATGGGGGTTGTGTGGCCAATGATCATCGTCAGAGGCTCATACACCTCACCCCACATATGTTTCCTTGCCATAGATCACATTCTTGGATTTCTGGTGGAGACCATTTCTTGGTCAAAAATTCGTAGGTCTTAGCCTTCGATATTATTGAAAATGGTCGTTCATGGCTATTTTCGACAAAAATGGGGTTGTGGCCAATGATCATCGACCAGAGGCTCATACACCTCACCCACATATGTTTCCTTGCCATAGATCACATTCTTGGATTTCTGGTGGAGACCATTTCTTGGTCAAAAATCCGTAGGTGTTAGCCTTCGGTATTATTGAAAATGGTCGTTCATGGCTATTTTCGACAAAAATGGGGGTTGTGTGGCCATTGATCATCGACCAGACGCTCATACACCTCACCCCACATATGTTTCCTTGCCATAGATCACATTCTTGGATTTCTGGTGGAGACCATTTCTTGGTCTAAAATCCGTAGTTGTTAGCCTTCGATATTATTGAAAATGGTCGATCATGGCTATTTTCGACAAAAATGGGGGTTGTGTGGCCATTGATCATCGACCAGAGGCTCATACACCTCACCCCACATATGTTTCCTTGCCATAGATCACATTCTTGGATTTCTGGTGGAGACCATTTCTTGGTCAAAAATCCGTAGGTGTTAGCCTTCGGTATTATTGAAAATGGTCGTTCATGGCTATTTTCGACAAAAATGGGGGTTGCGTGGCCATTGATCCTCGACCAGACGCTCATACACCTCACCCCACATATGTTTCCTTGCCATAGATCACATTCTTGGATTTCTGGTGGAGACCATTTCTTGGTCTAAAATCCGTAGGTGTTAGCCTCTAGTATTATTGAAAATGGTCGTTCATGGCTATTTTCGACAAAAATTAGGGTTGTGTGGCCATTGATCATCGACCAGAGGCTCATACACCTCACCCCACATATGTTTCCTTGCCATAGATCACATTCTTGGATTTCTGGTGGAAACCATTTCTTGGTTAAAAACTCGTACGTGTTAGCCTTCGGTATTATTGAAAATGGTCATTCATGGCTATTTTCGGCAAAATGGGGGTTGTGTGGCCATTGATCGTCGACCAGAGGCTCATACACCTCACCCCACATATGTTTCCTTGTCGTAGATCACATTCTTGGATTTCTGGTGGAGACCATTTCTTGGTCAAAAATCCGTAGGTGTTAGCCTTCGATATTATTGAAAATGGTCGTTCATGGCTATTTTCGACAAAAATGGGGGTTGTGTGGCCATTGATCATCGACCAGACGCTCATACACCTCACCCCACATATGTTTCCTTGCCATAGATCACATTCTTGGATTTCTGGTGGAGACCATTTCTTGGTCAAAAATCTGTACGTGTTAGCCTTTGATATTTTTGAAAATGGTCATTAATGGCTATTTTCGACAAAAATGGGGGTTGTGTGGCCATTGATCATCGACTAGAGGCTCATACACCTCACCCCACATATGTTTCCCTGCCATAGATCACATTCTTGGATTTCTGGTGGAGACCATTTCTTGGTCAAAAATCCGTAGGTGTTAGCCTTCGGTATTATTGAAAATGGTCGTTCATGGCTATTTTCGGCAAAATGGGGGTTGTGTGGCCATTGATCGTCGACCAGAGGCTCATACACCTCACCCCACATATGTTTCCTTGTCGTAGATCACATTCTTGGATTTCTGGTGGAGACCATTTCTTGGTAAAAAATCCGTAGGTGTTAGCCTTCGGTATTATTGAAAATGGTCGTTCATGGCTATTTTCGACAAAAATGGGGGTTGTGTGGCCATTGATCATCGACCAGACGCTCATACACCTCACCCCACATATTTTCCTTGCCATAGATCGCATTCTTGGATTTCTGGTGGAGACCATTTCTTGGTCAAAAATTCGTACGTGTTACCCTTCGGTATGATTGAAAATGGAGGTTGTGTGACCATTGATCGTCGACCAGAGGCTCATACACCTCACCCCACATATGTTTCCTTGTCGTAGATCACATTCTTGGATTTCTGGTGGAGACCATTTCTTGGTCAAAAATCCGTAGGTGTTAGCCTTCGATATTATTGAAAATAGTCGTTCATGGCTATTTTCGACAAAAATGGGGGTTGTATGGCCATTGATCATCGACCAGAGGCTCATACACCTCACCCCACATATGTTTCCTTGCCATAGATCACATTCTTGGATTTCTGGTGGAGACCATTTCTTGGTCAAAAATCCGTAGGTGTTAGCCTTCGGTATTATTGAAAATGGTCGTTCATGGCTATTTTCGACAAAAATGGGGGTTGTGTGGCCATTGATCATCGACCAGACGCTCATACACCTCACTACACATATGTTTCCTTGCCATAGATCACATTCTTGGATTTATGGTGGAGACCATTTCTTGGTCAAAAATCCGTAGGTGTTAGCCTTCGGTATTATTGAAAATGGTCGTTCATGGCTATTTTCGACAAAATGGGGGTTGTGTGGCAATTGATCATCGACCAGAGGCTCATACACCTCACCCCACATATGGTTCCTTGCCATAGATCACATTCTTGGATTTCTGGTGAGGACCATTTCTTGGGCAAAAATCCGAATGTGTTAGCCTTTGGTATTTTTGAAAATGGTCATTCATGGCTATTTTCGACAAAAATGGGGGTTGTGTGGCCATTGATCTTCGACCAGAGGCTCATACACCTCACTACACATATGTTTCCTTGCCATAGATCACATTCTTGGATTTATGGTGGAGACCATTTCTTGGTCAAAAATCCGTAGGTGTTAGCCTTCAGTGTCATTGAAAATGGTCGTTCATGGCTATTTTCGACAAAAATTAGGGTTGTGTGGCCATTGATCGTCGACCAGAGGCTCATACACCTCACCCCACATATGTTTCCTTGCCATAGATCACATTCTTGGATTTCTGGTGGAGACCATTTCTTGGTCAAAAATCCGTAGGTGTTAGCCTTCGGTATTATTGAAAATGGTCATTCATGGCTATTTTCGGCAAAATGGGGGTTGTGTGGCCATTGATCGTCGACCAGAGGCTCATACACCTCACCCCACATATGTTTGCTTGCCATAGATCACATTCTTGGATTTCTGGTGGAAACCATTTCTTGGTCTAAAATCCGTAGGTGTTAGCCTCTAGTATTATTGAAAATGGTCGCTCATGGCTATTTTCAAGGTCGCTCATGGCTATTTTCATAAAAAATGGGGGTTGTGTGGCCATTGATCATCGACCAGAGGCTCGTAAACCTCACCCTGACCATTTCTTGGTCAAAAATCCGTAGGTGTTAGCCTATGGTATTATTGAAAATGGTCGTTCATGGCTATTTTCGACAAAAATGTGGGTTGTGTGGCCATTGATCGTCGACCAGACGCTCATACACCTCACCCCACATATGTTTCCTTGTCGTAGATCACATTCTTGGATTTCTGGTGGAGACCATTTCTTGGTTAAAAATCCGTAGGTCTTAGCCTCTAGTATTATTGAAAATGGTCGCTCATGGCTATTTTCATAAAAAATGGGGGCTGTGTGGCCATTGATCATCGACCAGAGGCTCATACACCTCACCCCACATATGTTTCCTTGCCATAGATTACATTCTTGGATTTCTGGTGGAAACCATTTCTTGGTTAAAAACTCGTACGTGTTAGCCTTCGGTATTATTGAAAATGGTCATTCATGGCTATTTTCGACAAAAATGGGGGTTGTGTGTCCATTGATCATCGACCAGAGGCTCATACACCTCACCCCACATATGTTTCCTTGCCATAGATCACATTCTTGGATTTCTGGTGGAGACCATTTCTTGGTCAAAAATCCGTACGTGTTAGCCTTTGGTATTTTTGAAAATGGTCATTCATGGCTATTTTCATAAAAAATGGGGGTTGTGTGGCCATTGATCATCGACTAGAGGCTCATACACTCACCCCACATATGTTTCCTTGCCATAGATCACATTCTTGGATTTCTGGTGGAGACCATTTCTTGGTCAAAAATCCGTAGGTGTTAGCCTTCGGTATTATTGAAAATGGTCGTTCATGGCTATTTTCGACAAAAATGGGGGTTGTGTGGCCATTGATCATCGACCAGACGCTCATACACCTCACCCCACATATGTTTCCTTGCCATAGATCACATTCTTGGATTTCTGGTGGAGACCTTTTCTTGGTCCAAGATCCGTAGGTGTTAGCCTCTAGTATTATTGAAAATGGTCGCTCATGGCTATTTTCAAGGTCGCTCATGGCTATTTTCATAAAAATGGGGTTGTGTGGCCATTTATCATCGACTAGAGGCTCATACACCTCACCCCACATATGTTTCCTTGCCATAGATTACATTCTTGGATTTCTGGTGGAAACCATTTCTTGGTTAAAAACCCATACGTTTTAGCCTTCGGTATTATTGAAAATGGTCATTCATGGCTATTTTCGGCAAAATGGGGGTTGTGTGGCCATTGATCGTCGACCAGAGGCTCATACACCTCACCCCACATATGTTTCCTTGTCGTAGATCACATTCTTGGATTTCTGGTGGAGACCATTTCTTGGTCAAAAATCCGTAGGTGTTAGCCTTCGATATTATTGAAAATGGTCATTCATGGCTATTTTCGGCAAAATGGGGGTTGTGTGGCCATTGATCGTCGACCAGAGGCTCATACACCTCACCCCACATATGTTTCCTTGTCGTAGATCACATTCTTAGATTTCTGGTGGAGACCATTTCTTGGTCAAAAATCCGTAGGTGTTAGCCTTCGGTATTATTGTAAATGGTCATTCATGGCTATTTTCGACAAAAATGGGGGTGTGTGGCCATTGATCATCGACGAGAGGCTCATACACCTCACCCCACATATGTTTCCTTGCCATAGATCACATTCTTGGATTTCTGGTGGAGACCATTTCTTGGTCAAAAATCCGTAGGTCTTAGCCTCTAGTATTATTGAAATGGTCGCTCATGGCTATTTTCAAGGTCGCTCATGGCTATTTTCATAACAAATGGGGTGTGTGGCCATTTATCATCGACTAGAGGCTCATAAACCTCACCCCACATATGTTTCCTTGCCATAGATCACATTCTTGGATTTCTGGTGGACCATTTTCAAAAATACCAAAGGCTAACACGTACGGGTTTTTGACCAAGAAATGGTCTCCACCAGAAATCCAAGAATGTGATCTATGGCAAGGAAACATATGTGGGGTGAGGTTTATGAACCTCTAGTCGATGAAAATGGCCACACAACCCCCATTTTTTATGAAAATAGCCATGAGCGACCTTGAAAATAGCCATGAGCGACCATTTTCAATAATACTAGAGGCTAACACCTACGGATTTTAGACCAAGAAATGGTCCCCTCCAGAAATCCAAGAATGTGATCTAAGGCAAGGAAACATATGTGGGGTGAGGTGTATGAGCGTCTGGTCGATGATCAATGGCCACACAACCCCCATTTTTGTCGAAAATAGCCATGAACGACCATTTTCAATAATACCGAAGGCTAACACCTACAGATTTTTGACCAAGAAATGGTCTCCACCAGAAATCCAAGAATGTGATCTATGGCAAGGAAACATATGTGGGGTGAGGTGTATGAGCCTCTGGTCGATGATCAATGGCCACACAACCCCCATTTTTGTCGAAAAATAGCCATGAACGACCATTTTCAATAATATCGAAGGCTAACACCTACGGATTTTTGACCAAGAAATGGTCTCCACCAGAATTCAAGAATGTGATCTACGACAAGGAAACATATGTGGGGTGAGGTGTATGAGCCTCTGGTCGACGATCAATGGCCACAGAACCCCCATTTTGCCGAAAATAGCCATGAGCGACCATTTTCAATAATATAGAGGCTAAGACCTACGGATTTTGACCAAGAAATGGTCTCCACCAGAAATCCAAGAATGTGATCTTATGGCGAGGAAACATATGTGGGGTGAGGTGTATGAGCCTCTGGTCGATGATCAATGGCTACACAACCCCCATTTTGTCGAAAATAGCCATGAACGACCATTTTCAATAATACCGAAGGCTAACACCTACGGATTTTTGACCAAAGAAATGGTCTCCACCAGAAATCCAAGAATGTGATCTATGGCAAGGAAACATATGTGGGGTGAGGTGTACGAGCCTCTGGTCGATGATCAATGGCCACAGAACCCCCATTTTGCCGAAAATAGCCATGAACGACCATTTTCAATAAAACCGAAGGCTAACACCTACGGATTTTTGACCAAGAAATGGTCTCCACCAGAAATCCAAGAATGTGATCTATGGCAAGGAAACATATGTGGGTGAGGTGTACGAGCCTCTGGTCGATGATCAATGGCCACAGAACCCCCATTTTGTCGAAAATAGCCATGAACGACCATTTTCAATAATACCGAAGGCTAACACGTACGAGTTTTTGACCAAGAAAATGGTCTCCACCAGAAATCCAAGAATGTGATCTATGCAAGGAAACATATGTGGGGTGAGGTGTATGAGCCTCTGGTCGATGATCAATGGCCACACAACCCCCATTTTTGTCAAAAATAGCCATGAACGACCATTTTCATAATATCGACGGCTAACACCTACGGTTTTTTGACCAAGAAATGGTCTCACCAGAAATCCAAGAATGTGATCTACAACAAGGAAACATATGTGGGGTGAGGTGTATGAGCCTCTGGTCGACGGTCAATGGCCACACAACCCCCATTTTGCCGAAAATAGCCATGAATGACCATTTTCAATAATACTGAAGGCTAACACGTACGCGTTTTTAACCAAGAAATGGTTTCCACCAGAAATCCAAGAATGTAATCTATGGCAAGGAAACATATGTGGGGTGAGGTTTATGAGCCTTTAGTCGATGATAAATGGCCACACAACCCCATTTTTATGAAAATAGCCATGAGCGACCTTGAAAATAGCCATGAGCGACCATTTTCAATAATACTAGAGGCTAACACCTACGGATTTTAGACCAAGAAATGGTCTCCACCAGAAATCCAAGAATTGATCTATGGCAAGGAAACAAATGTGGGGTGAGGTGTATGAGCGTCTGGTCGATGATCAAATGGCCACACAACTCCCATTTTTGTCGAAAATAGCCATGAACGACCATTTTCAATAATACCGAAGGCTAACACCTACGGATTTTTGACCAAGAAATGGTCTCCACCAGAAATCCAAGAATGTGATCTATGGCAAGGAAACATATGTGGGGTGAGGTGTATGAGCCTCTAGTCGATGATCAATGGCCACACAACCCCCATTTTTGTCGAAAATTGAGAGCACCTAGAGGGGGGGGGTGGAATAGGGATCCTGTAGAACTTCAAAACTTAAGCCACAAAAAACTTGTTAAGTGTTAGCACAATTATGGCCAAGTGGCTAGAGAGGAGTCACAACACAATAACCACAAGAAATCAATCACAGAGATGACACGGTGGTTATCCCGTGGTTCGGCCAAGTACAAAACTTGCCTACTCCACGTTGTGGCGTCCCAACGGACGAGAGTTGCACTCAACTCCTCTCAAGTGATCCAATGATCAACTGAATACCACGGTGTTTCTTGCTTTTCTTTTCTCAATCCCGTTTGCGAGGAATCTCCACAACTTGGAGCCTCTCGCCCTTACAAAACATGTTCACAGAGAATCACGGAGCAAGGGAGGGATTAGCAACTCACACACGACACAAAGATCACAGCGAATACGCACACACAAGACCCAGACTTGAGCTCAAGAGACTAGCACACTAGAACGGAGCTCAAATCACTAGAATGTCGAACAAGTGTGCAAGATTGATGTGTGAGTGATCAAGAGTGCTCAAGGAATGCTTGGGTAACTCCTCCATGCGCCTAGGGGCCCTTTTATAGCCCCAAGGCAGCTAGGAGCCGTTGAGAACAAATCTGGAAGGCCATCCTTGCCTTCTGTCGTCGGGCGCACCAGGACAGTCCGGTGC